>NC_066871.1:49561504-49691817 GCF_022985175.1 Labeo rohita
TAGCAATGTCCAAGCTCAAGCTTTGAGACAGTGCTGTGGAGCTGTAAGGACTACACCCATATCAGCTTTACAAGTCCTGGTAGGAGAGATGCCACTAGAAATTAGAAGGAAACAATTAATGATTAATTACTGGGCTAAACTCCAGGGGCATAAAGATGAACATCCTACGAAAGTGGTTTTGAAGAATAGTTGGGAACAAAATCTAAGATACAGAACAAGTTTTGGGTGGTGTAGTAAAATTTATGCAGAAGAATTACAGTTATATAATGTCAAGATGAGTCCAGCAGTTGTTATTCAGGATTATGAACCATGGGTTTATTTAATACCTCAAGTAGATTTGCATCTGGTGAAGGTTAAAAGAACAGAAAGGGAAGCTGATTTGAGGTCTGCTTTCTTAGAATATACCAGAAGCAAATACCCTCGACATATACAAGTATATACAGACGGATCAAAAGATCCAGAATGTCAAACAACTGGGGCTGCTTTTTTAGCCCAAGTTACTGATAATCAGTGGATCAGTGGGGTAAAGAGAACGTCAGATCATTTGGCAGTTTATACTGTAGAAATGATAGGGATACTTTTGGCATTACAGTGGGTAGAGGAAAAAAACCTGACAATGTTTTAGTATGTTCAGATTCTGTATCAGTTTTAAAGAGCTTGAGATCTTTTAAATCCAGTCACCAAGATATTCTTTTTAATATCTTACATATACATTCAAGAATTGTTCAAAATGAAACGTCAATCAGTTTTATGTGGGTTCCAGCTCACATAGGAATAAAGGGAAATGAAGAAGTGGACAAATTAGCTAAACAAGCTTTACAGAAAGATACAATAGAGTTACAAGTGCCTTTAAGTAAATCAGAGATTAAGGTTTTAATTTGGAGTAAACTGGTAAAAGAATGGCAAGATAAATGGAACAGTGAAACAAAGGGTAGATTCCTTTACAATTTAAGAAACAAGGTAAATCAAAATGTAAAGTGTATAGGTAAGTCAAGGAAAGAAGAGGTTATTTTTAACAGAATAGTATTAGGGCACTCAAATTTAAATAGTACACTTAAAGTAATAGGGAAACACCCAAATGGGTTATGTGATCACTGTAATGTTGAAGAAACAATAACTCATGTATTTCTTGATTGTGGGAAATATGAGCAAGAAAGAGGAACATTGATGGAAGAAATAAGAAAGAATGTAAATCAGGAAGTAAATTTTAAGATTTTAATAGAATGGGCAAGTGAAGTAAATAGTAGTCTTAATAGTAAATAATAGTCTTCTTTGATTTTATTAAAGAAACGGGTTTGATACATAGATTGTAAAACGCTGTTCCACACTCCGGAGCAGAAGGTGGCGGTAATGCACCTATTTAAGTTGGTTGCCAGCCGCCGTAAAAAACCAAGAAGAAGAAGAAGAAGAAGAAAGATATTTGACTCTCTGCACACCTGCGTGATCCACTGCAAAGTTTTCTTTGATTGGTTTTGACAGAGGGACGTCTTGCCTTTTTAACAGTGGGTAAAGGTAGGAGGATAATTCTTTTTCCACCAGTATCAATCTTTTTTGTTTGTAATAAGAGATATGTTCTTTATTTTTGGCCTGCTTTAGTTTTAGAGAGTTCTAGTGTCTTAGACATGCTTAAGTTAGCATGCTAGCTTAGCCACGTGGCACAGGTTAGGCCGCTGCATATTTCCAAATATTTGGGTGAAAAGAAAAGTAATAAGAGATCATGGATTAAAGTTCTCTGTTGCTACGATGGATTTCCGTTCACTGAAGTGAATTTGAAAAGACGCGGTGTATGGACCTTTGTCACACCAGAATTGAACACCGGAAGCGCTTGTCGAAGCAGTGTATCGATTCTTTCGGTTATTTATTGTATATTTTTCAATATGCTGTAATCACTAGTCAGGGCTGCCAACTTTTGAGTTCAGCCTAGAGTGAGATTTTCGGGGTGGGGCTTGATATGGGGGAGGGGCTTATGGAGGGGCGTGGCTTGGTGTGGAAAAAATACAAACACAAAATCATTGCATTAGCAGAAGTGTATTAGGTATATATTGATTGTGTAACAGAAAATTCTAATTTATCCATACTGACACCACCACCAGTCAAATATCTGGACATGATTGATGAGTTGTGATTGATATATAAATAAAATCATTTAAATATGGGATGTCATTGACTTGACATTCTGTTCTTAGAAAACAATAATTAACATTAACTACTAGGCATATCCAGATATTTGTCATGTTTTTTATGATAAAGTTATGTAAAATAACTGCTCAGTGCTGCAAAACAAACAACTCTGCTAATGCTAACTTAACTATAACAGCATATTAGCTAACGTTACTAGCCTAAACTGGACGGAGACACGGGGAGCCCTGTAACTCACTGACCTGCCTGCGTTCACAATTCACACGGTGCAGATGGGAGGGAGAACGGCTGACTACACAGTTTATGGGAATAAATTGTGTATTTCCCTCACAATTGTCACAAAAAAACTCACTACACTGTCTGTCTGGTCTCTCTGCGCGTTGCTTTGCGAGATCATGCGGCGCGATTTTTTTTTCTCACTTCTGCAGGAGTCTGCGTGAGAAAAGGGGGGTGTGGCGTGAGAGCGTGAGAATTGGGTGAATTGCGTGAGTCTCACGCTGAATGCGTGAGAGTTGGCAGTCCTAGTTGAATAAAAGCCTGTTAAAATGAGCATCTGCAGGATGATTTCAAAATCCGGACATTTTCAGAGACAGGCGAATAAATATTCTGACGATTACTGTGCACATAATTTTACAAACGCAATGGAACTTGTAGTTTAACGTAGCGATCTGAGAAACCCATGGCTCATAAACATGCGTGATTTCACCACACTGTGTCAGTGCTGCAGTGTGTGTGAGACCTGATGAATAAAATCAGAATCAACATATTTATTCATTTGTATGAAATTTTAGTCTTTATTCTGCCATTTTTCATTCACAGACGCACTGTATGTAATTCACATTTATGCCAAAATTCTTAATTAATACTCAAATCACGCTGTCAACACGTTATACTAAGATTAATTAGCTAAAATGTTCAACTTCTTGTTTCTTTAAGGCAACGGCACGCATTCATTCATCTATTTTCATCACTCTTACGAAAATTAACCATGTTGTGTGTAGTAAAACTATGGCAATACAATTGGAAATCAGTCCGCGGAAAAAATAAAATATAACATGGTTACTACATTTACTATAGTAAATCCATGGTTAATTTTGTAAGGGTGTTTATTAAAAATGTATTTTAATGTAAAAAGGTATCAAATATAATGAGAAAAACATTGTTAATGAGAAGATGGAATTGACTGGAGCAGGTTAAATTAATTTATTATTCAGAATGCATATTTGGAAGAGAAATATTTTAATAGGAACATTTCAGCAGGTCATATGAGATGTAGGCCTAAACATCCTCAGTTTCGAAATGCATACTCCACGGGAATGTGATCCTGCATTTTAGAAGGACCTTAATTCATTACACGCATCTCATCCGTGTTGTTTCAGGAAATCGCGAAAAGTGAGGCAGTGTGTCATTGTTTAGAATAAAAGTAGCCAAACACACTGGAGTAACACCGGCGAAAGAAAGTGTGGTGTTTGTCACCGATTAACTTCACAAGTCGACAGGTATCCGTTTTTGCTGTGTACAAGGTTTATTCAACAGCCCTTCAACACTTGTCTGTTGCATCTCCTGACCCCAACACCCAGAGCCCCCCCTAGTGGCCACACACAGTAGACAACAAAGTCAACTTGGAACATTTCCATTACATATGACATCTCCCCCCCCTTTTTGGAGTGAGTAAACATAACAATAACTTTAACCCTCTAAGTGGTTATCCCTTAATTATTGTCACCCCATGAACAAGAGGGTCTACATTTTTTTTTTCATTTTAACAAAACAAACTAACTAAGGGTGTGGGTAGACTACCACAATCCCTTGAGATGAGACAGGGATTATTCTGCCCTAAACGTCCAACATCTCAACTAACTTGCATACTTGGGGTTTGGTTTTACAGTTCTTCTGAACCTGGTGATGACTTGACTCAAAGGTTTAGGTGAACAAGGTGGTTCAGAAGGAAATTCACTCTTGCTCTGCACTAGGTCTTGTTCTGATGTCCCACACTGTCTTTGTTGGTCCTTTGGTTGGGAAGAGTCTATATTTGGTGGTGAGGAATGCTCTTGGCTCACCAGTTGGATGTGGCGCCGGTTTCTCCTGGGTGTATCGCCTCGCTCAGTCTCCAGTGTGAAGGAGCGTGGCGTTACTTCCTGGCGCTGCACCGTTGCGGTGGTTGTCCACGCCTTTTCTCCGTCAATCTTCAGCCTGACTCTGTCACCAATACTGAGTGGTGGAAGAGGTTTAGTAGAGTATTTGCGGTTGTAGTACTTTTCATAGCACTGCTTTGCTTTCACATCATTTGTTTTGACCTTTCCCAGGTCAGGCCACATTGGCTGAAGACTCTCTTTCAAGACCGGGAGTGTTGTACGGATTTCACGACCCATCAGCAGTCTGGCTGGACTTTCCTTTGTTGGTTCGGTACGGGTAGAATGGTAACTCAACAGTGCTTGGTGTGGGTCATCCTGTTTTAAAATCCATTTTGCAGTCCTCACAGCTCGTTCGGCCATGCCATTGGCCTGTGGAAAATGGGGACTTGAGGTGACATGGTGGAAATCATATTCCGCTGCAAAGTGTCTAAACTGTTCAGCTGAGAATTGAGGTCCATTATCAGTCATTAACTGCTCGGGTATCCCAAAGCGTGTGAAGATACCTTTCAGCTTTTGTATGACTGTATCTGAGGTTGTCTTTGGCAGTTCCAAGATTTCAAGCCATCTTGAAAAGTAGTCAATTACAATCAGGTAATGGCGACTTTTAAACTCGCACAGGTCGGCAGCGAGCTTCTGCCAAGGTAAGTCAGGTAATGGTGTAGTGATCAACGGTTCTTTGTTTTGGCTTGGCTTGTGAATATTGCAGTGTTTACATGACGACACCAGCCTTTTTACATCATTTGCAATACCCGGCCACCACACAGCACCTCTATAGCGCTCTCTACACTTTGATGAATCCTTTGGAGCATGTCTCCTCTCAAACTTTCAGGAATGACGATCTGTCTGCCTCTTAACACCAGTCCATTGGTTTCACTGAGTGAACCACGCTCTTTGAAGTAAGCGCTCACATTCAGTGGAACGCTCTTAAAATATTCTGGCCAACCATTT
This sequence comes from Labeo rohita, assembly GCF_022985175.1. Classification (NCBI taxonomy): domain Eukaryota; kingdom Metazoa; phylum Chordata; class Actinopteri; order Cypriniformes; family Cyprinidae; genus Labeo; species Labeo rohita. The sequence goes on from NC_066871.1 coordinate 49,566,727, forward strand.
CGGATGTATCTGAGGACGCACTGCAGTTCACCATCCATTCCTGTCTTGTCTTTTAACTGTTCAATAATTGGCTTTCTCACCCTCAGGTCTTCTTCCACTGAATCCACGTATGCTTTAACCTCTGCTTCAAGGTCACCCGGTGTAATGTCCGCCATGGGGTGTCTAGACAGGGCGTCCGCGACTACTAGATGTTTCCCTGGAACATATTCGGCGATTGGATTAAATTTCATTAGCCTGATGAGCAAGCGCTGACAACGTACAGGAGCGGTGTCGAGGTCTTTTGAATTGATGAGGGTTACTAATGGCTTGTGGTCTGTAAGCAACTTGTATGTCTCCAAGCCACACAGATACTGGTAGAACCGCTCAGAGGCCCACACTCCTGCAAGGCACTCTTTTTCAATTTGCGCGTACCTCTTTTCAGCGTCGGTCAGCGTGCGTGAGCAGAATGCCACAGGCTTCAACTGTCCATCATGATTCTGCATAAGGACCCCTCCAAGCCCATAGCTGCTGGCATCTGCGCTAACGACTGTTGGTTTCGTAGGGTCAAAAAACTCTAAGACAGGAGCTGACGAGATTAAATGCTTCACTTCTGTGAATGCCTGCATTTGTGATGGTCCCCAACACCAGTTACGTTCGGACTTAAGCAGTTCATTTAGGGGCTGTAACACTGTGGAGAGGTTCGGCAGGTATCGCCCAATGTAATTTATCATCCCCAGCAGTCGTCTCAACTCACTGACGTTTTGGGGTGAATCCATAGCTGTGATTGCCTTGACTCTCTCTGGATTTGGAGCGATGCCCTGCTTGGTCACCACTTGGCCTAGAAAGTTCAGTTCCGGCTGGCTGAACCGACATTTTTCCTTATTGAGTCTCAGTCCAGAAGCTCGTATGGTCTCCATGACCCTCTTAAGGTTTTGATCATGCTTTTCCTGCGTTTCTCCGAAAACTAAGATATCGTCCATATATACGACTGTCCCATCATGTCCATGCAGCATCTCTGACATTTTCCGTTGAAAGATTTCAGGTGCTGATGTGATGCCGAAGGGAAGCCGCTTAAAACAATATCTTCCCAGTGGTGTGATGAAGGTGGTCAGGCGTGCACTGTATTCCTCCAGGGGTATCTGCCAAAACCCACTTTCTGCATCTAAACTGGAGAACACGGTGCTCTTTGCTAACTTAGGGAGTAAATCATCCAATGTGGGCAAGATGAACTTCTCGCGTTTCACGTTTTCATTAAGACGTTTCAAGTCCACGCAGATTCTTATGTTTCCATTTTTCTTTATAACTGGGACCATGGGCGCACACCATTCCGTTGGATCCACTACTTTCTCTATTATGCCCATTGACTCCATTCTTTTTAGCTCCTCCTCTACCTTAGGGAGTAAGGGAATAGGAACTCGTCGTGGCGCAGTTACACTGTATGGTTGTGCCCCCTCTTTTAAGATGATTTTCACTGGGTTTCCTTTTAATGTGCCCACACCACCGAACGTGCTGACTTCGTCAATGCGCTTGATTAAGCCTAGTTTGGTTGCCACTGTTCGGCTTAGAAGGTTTTCCCCACTAGTTTTTACCACTACCACTCTGAAGCAGCAATTTCTAAGTTGGCCATTAAGATAGGCTTTAATTTTTGCCAAAAACTGCCCCCTTGTGGCCACTGCACCGCCTGGACTTTGTAGAGTGTTTTTCACTGCAGTGAGCTTAGGCTTGTTCTGCAGCGTTTCAAAGGTAGCCTCAGACATCACCGAGGTGTCGGCCCCTGAATCAATTTTAAATGAGACTGGCGTATGTGCCAAAATTAGTGTGGTGCGCCATGGTGGCTCGTCCTCTGCTAACAATGCGCCCCAGTTTTTTTCCTGCTCAACAGATCCCAGAAACAAACATTCGTCCTCATCAGCTTCAGTTATCTCTTGTACTGCTGCTTTTGAGTGACACACGGCTGCAAAGTGTCCGACTTTATTGCATTTCATGCATTTTTTTCCTTTTGCTGGACACTGATCCCTGTCATCGTGATTACGCCCGCATCTTGTGCATGTTCCTCTTCTCCCCTTTTTAGAATTTTTCTCTGAGTTGCCGGCTCTCCTGTATTCTTTCTTTTTAACTGATTTCACATGATCCACATGTTCTGCACTCTTTACACCCTCTGTGTTTTGGAATTTAATTAATTCACAATGTCTAGCCATTTCAATGGCAGTGCGCAATGTAAGATCACTTTTCATCTGTAGTTTTTGTGACACTTGCTTATCCCGGATTCCAATGACTATGCGATCACGCATCTGCTCTTCTTTTTGTGCACCAAAATCACAGTTTTCGGCTAGCTCATATAGCTGCCTGACGAATGCTTCCACGCGTTCCCCGGGAAGTTGTACTCTCGAATGAAACTTGGCACGCTCATAGATGACGTTACGTTTCGGGATAAAATGTTCGTCAAATTTGGCCATTACCACCGAATATTTGTTGCCGTCTTCCCCATTTTGAAAAGTAAACGATCTGAAAATGTGCTCAGCCTCCGCTCCCATCGAATAAATCAGGGCATTTACCTGGACTTCTTCACTATCCTCTGTAAGCAGTGATGCGACTCGATATCTGGCAAACCTCTGTTTCCAGTCCGGCCACGCTTCAGGCTTGGAAAAGTCAAACTGCTCCGGCGGAGTGAACTTTGCCATGGTGATGCACCCTTCAGATCCCGCGACCAGTCACTTTACGTTCCGTCTTCTACTCCGTTACGTTCCGTCTTCTGACACCATGTGGTGTTTGTCACCGATTAACTTCACAAGTCGACAGGTATCCGTTTTTGCTGTGTACAAGGTTTATTCAACAGCCCTTCAACACTTGTCTGTTGCATCTCCTGACCCCAACACCCAGAGCCCCCCCTAGTGGCCACACACAGTAGACAACAAAGTCAACTTGGAACATTTCCATTACATATGACAGAAAGGAAAGAGAAGATTCTCGCATTAGTTTTCATTGCGTTGCGATGGGACCGGAAGTGGGGATACACTGCTTCGCTTACCGGAAATAGGGAGCCCGTCCGACTAAAACAAAAAATTTAAAACTAAAATCTGCTGTCAACATTAACAGTGGTTAATACTTGGTTTGAAACTTTGTGTGTGTTTTGTGTTCCTGCCAAGGTGCTTTACTCACAATAGGTAAGATCTGCAACATCTACTAATGTAAATACTGTTTATTGCGTCTAGCTTGTTTCTGTTTGTATCCTGTTTACTTTTAATTATCAGTAGCAACTGACAAATTAGTTTTTAACATTATATAAATGTTTTAAATTATTATTATTTTAAGTCATATGGTATGTTATTTGTAAAACTCTTCTAATTCTAATTCTTCTAATTTTTTTTTTTTTTTTTTGCAAGTTAAGGCTATGTTCACACTTGGCGTCTTTTTTGACAAGAAAAAGTTGACAATGGCGCTTTTTTAGTAAAAAAAAAGAAGCTGGCAACGTTGCAGCCGAGGGCGTCTTTTATAACAACAGCTGCAATGTTATGAATCTCGAGAAAAGAGGAAGCTCGCTCTTGCGCTGGTGTTTTATTATTATTATTATTATTATTTTTATTTTTATTTTTTTTTTTTTTTTAGCATTTTTGCCCTTTACTTGATAGGGCAGTATTTGGACAGGAAGCGAAGTGGGAGAGAGAGAGGGGGACGGGATCGGGAAGGATCTGCGAGCCGAGACTGGAAAAAGGGACGCCCGAAGCGCAGCGGCGTTCATGTTAACTTCAAAAACCGAAGCGCAGCTCCGATAGCCTTGTGGGCAGCGCGTCGGTTTTTAAAGTTAATGGGGAGAAGAATGTCGGTTAACAACAATAAAATAAAAGTCTATCAACCGGCACCGTCTCCATTTTTCTTGCTGTTCCTGTTGTTATGGAAACGACAGGTCTCGCTACTGGCTTGTCATTGGTCAGCTGTCAAAAAGGCGCTTGACGTAGGGCGTTCTTTTCAGAAAAGTTGAACTTTTTTCAACTTGAAAAGACGCTCTGAGCTGCAGAAAAAGACACCGGCGGTGGCGTTTAAAAAAAGCGCTCATGACTTTTTGAAAAGACGTTTACTCCATAGAATTATAATGTAAAACAGACGCTGGCAGTTTGAAAAAAGACGTCAAGTGTTTACGTAGCCTAACAGGTTTTTAAAAAACTTTTTAACAAAAGTTAACTAATTGCATAATCATTGATAATGTTTGTATAAGTAAATGGTCATTGTACATGTGCCTACTTTTATAGTTAGTTAGTTAGTTAGTTAGTAAGTTTCACCCATTTCACACAATTCTAGAAGTGTAATAGGTTATAGTATATAATGTGACAAGTCGGCTGCCTCCCCCCTACTTATCAGCTTCACCCCGTCGGTAATCGCCGCCCTTCACCAGGCTCCCGACGGGAGTGGGCGTGTGGGAGGAGGAGGGGCGCGGAAACATCCAGGCCTGGCGGCATGTGATGAAGCACACCTGATGTGAATGAAGCCTCATCACCGCCGCTGTTAAAATGCCGAGCGCGCCTCTCCTCAGGAAGACCGGTCTCTGCATGCACGCTGGTGTCCTCGTGGGTCCAGGAAGGGTGTGCCGAGGGAACGGACGCCACCGAATGGACGTGAGACGGCTGACGGGCCAGGATCCCGGGCCGTTCCAGAAGTGCCGGAGTGGAAAGTCCGTGGAAGGTGGATGATGCCGCTCAGAAGATGAATGTTTGGTATCAATATGTTAAAGTTTAGGCAGCCTCAGATGCAGTTTGGCATAATTCCAGCAAATTTGTTAACGTGTTAAACAATAACCATTTTGTGTATTGTCATGAAATATGTAACTTTTTGTCAGCATGGTCTGATCTGAGTCAAATTTGGTGAAAATCAGACAACAGGCTTATAAACTCAAAGGTTAATATAGCTACAAGCAGCAATTACGGGGCCAAGCACTAGGCAAGCAAGGCAGAAAGCATCGGAACAACTGAAGAAATGAGTAATTAAAGCCATTGAGTCAAATGAATCAAAATGGCGGACAAGAAGTTTTGGCATAATTGGCATGGATGTTCTCAGCATGACCCAAAGAATATATTAAGACCTTTTTTTTTTTTTTTTTTAAACAATAGTCCAATTTAGTAAGGTTATTAGCATTTTGGGGAATTTCTTTAACTTTTGGCCAGAAGGTGGCGCTGCCCCCAAACTTTTTAAGTCCTGTCAAGGCATGGTGCTGAAGAGACATACAGAGTTATGTCAATGCGTTCAAAAAAATACCCAACACCCAAAATGGCTGACATGAGAAAACTGGGTATGGTGCACTGAATATAAAGCCAGTTTTGGGATTTTTGGCCAAACTATTCAAAAAGTTATAAGCAAAAATATCCATTTTTCATATCTCCTGACCACTAGGTGGCACTGTGCCTAAACATTGCAGGTAGCCTCAGGTCATGCTTGTCTTAATACTCCAAACCATAGCCTTACATCCATTTTTGTGTTTTATTTTATTTTTTATTTTTTATTTTTTATTTTTTTTTTTTTATTTTTTATTTTCTCGTAGTTTGTGCGTTATTCGAGAATGGTTTGACGAATCAACTTGAATTCCACAACTTTTTGTCAGCATGGTCTGACGATGATCTGAGCCAGTTCTGGTGAAATTCAGACAAACTGTTTAGGATGAGTTTGAAAACAATTTTAAAAAAAATAGCGCAAAAACTAAACCTTGTGATTTTTATAATTTTGGATATCATTCAACTCTGCATGAGCCAAGGATTCAGAAGAAAAACAAATTTCCTTCTGTGCCTAATGCTTTAAAGTGCCCGTATTATGCAATTTTAAAGGTTGCTAATATTGTTTTAATAGACTCCCAAAAGAGGTTTACATGTATGCAAGGTCAAAAAACACTTAAGTTTTCTCCAAAAATAATTTAATTTTACCCCATTTCTAAATAATTCATAAACAACTCATGCGAAGCAGTTCGAAGAATCCCGCTGGGATCAGTGCAGCCCTTCAGAGCACAGCGGAAAAAGTTCATTTGAACAACTCATTTGAACTTTGTCCACGGCATGCGCGCTCCGCTGCGCATCCGCTTTGGTCGAGACCGAAACAAGCCATCCTCATGCGGCGGAAGCAATTAAAACGAATGGGTTTCATAGCACAGCGCTTTCCGCATTCGGTGTGAAAGCCTCTTCGTGTGTCATCCTTACTTAAACTAATGAGACATACAGACAGTCAAGCTGCATCAATCACAAACTGTCAGACTACAGTGGGTCCACAGCTGAACAACAGAACTACACAAGCGTGATTTAGCCGGTTAGCATGACATGTGCAGGGCTGTTACACAACATAACATACACAACTACTTATTTAATAAAATACAATTTTTGTAGATCCATCATCTTTTGGAAGTGAATATAAAACAGTTTTACTCACAGCGTATGATACAGCGTCTTCTGTATAATGTACATGTAAATTTCCATGTGACCTAAACCCCATGGAAATGTATGGGCGGGCAAGTTGTTCGCGACGTAGAACGTGGGCGGACATTATGCAAATCTGTTACTTCGTGACGTGTGGCCGTAACAGAAAAAGATTCGAAGTCCTGACGACTCGTTTAGGCAAATGTGAGTCGACTCTTTTTTTTTTTTTTTTTTTGGTAGACAATAACTTTATTTATCGTGCACTGTCGGCTTCACAACTTTGCATATAGTTTATGTTCACATACAGCTACATGACACACTGCATGAAAGGACATATTTGAAAACGCATAATAGGGGCACTTTAAAAGTTATTAGCATAAATGATTGAAACTTTGGACAAGTGGTGGCACTAGAGAGTTTGAGTTAGAACCTCCAAATTTGCTATGGTTAATGTTGGGACTGTCCTCTATCAGTGTGCCAAATTTCCCAACTTTCCCGCAAGTGATTCTATGGGCTGCCATAAACTCAAATGGAAGAAGAAGAAGAAGAAGAATGCCAATGGATACAATAGGTGCCTTCACACCTTCAGTGCTTGGCCCCTAATTTTTTTTTTTTCCTTTTAACTTTTGGCCACAAGGTGGCGCTGCCACAAAACTATCAGGGCATTAGGCTGTAGACACAATATAATTTCACCAATGCGTTTATAAAATATAGCATTTTACGGCAAAGTTCTGTGATTTTTGGCCAAACCATTCAGAAGTTCTAAGCAAAAACATTTAATATCTCCTGACCACTAGGTGGCGCTGTGCCACCTATTTATTATAATAGACACTAAGTTTGGTCTCAATACACTGAAGTATTGCAGAGATATAGCTGTCTCACATCCATCAACTAATCAACTTGAATTCCATAACTTTTTGCCCTCATGGGCTAAATATAATCAGACAAACCATCTAGGACAACTTCGAAAAAGTAGGTTTCTCAAACTATTAAAAAATAGCAAAATAATTAGACCTTACAAATTCTGAATATTTCTGTCCATTTCACTCGGCAAGGATTCAGAATTAAAGTGGTTCTGTGGGCTGCCATAGACTCAGGAGCGGAGAAAACGGAAGAAGAAGAAGAAGAATGGGAATGTTTATGGCTACTGATTTTTTTTTTTAAATAATTATGCATATTAATTGTGAAGCTAGATAGAGCTAGAGCATTTTTAAAGTAATAAAAATGACAAAAGCTCATAAATTACTTAAACTAAAATGCAAAAATAAAAAACCTAATCCAAAATATTAATTAAAAATTATAGTATATAAACAGTAGTTGTCATATGGGAAATAGATTTTTTTTTTTTTTTTTTTGTGTAGTAATATTTCTGTCAGTCTGATCAAATGAACAGTCTTAGAAACTGCTGATATCATTTCTGTGTCTTTCATTAGACTGTCGAGCACATTGCACTCTGGGATTCATAATTTCTAAAAGTGATCTGCTCATTTTGGTGCAGCAGATCATCTGGTTCTTCACACATAATGCTGAATTCTGTAAATATTCCCCATCATGCATAATTTCCAGTGTGTGTGTGAGCTCAGATGTTGTGCAGTCAGACTCACTGTTCTTGACGATGTCCTGCATCTTCTTCCAGACTCTGAACGGCAGGTTGCCCAAGTAACGTGGCACATGAATCAAAGCTCCAGAAGGCGTCTGTGGATCCGGCTGTGAGATCTGGACTCTGGAAGAACATTCAGGAGTCAGAACTGCAGTGGCTCTGGATCAGAAGCAGAGAGACCAGAGACACCAGCAAATCACTTACCTTTCCATTGAGACTGGAAACTCCTGCAGAACAAACACACCATTGATCATCAACAACTCAATCAATCATTAATCAATCAGTGATCTGAAATCAGACCTTTAGAAAGCAGACATCACTGGCTTTCATCATCTCCTCCGTGTCTTTGATTGTGTGTGAAAGAGCTGAGATGTGTCTGTTGATCTCCTCCAGCTTCTCCTTCATTATCTGCTTCTTCTGCTCCTCTTCCTCCCTCAGAGCAGTGATTGTAGCTTCTTCTTCATTTCTGAGAAACTGATGAAGCTTCTCAAACTGCTGTTTAATCTGACGCTCTGTGTGCTCAGCTTGAGACTGAAATCACACCACATTCACTTCAATCATCTCCATCAACACAATCACATCATTCATGTCATCATATTACATATATCATAACTGTATATAGTGATCCTACAGCTATAATGAAAATGACTCTGATTCTGTTTCCTTACCTTGATGTGTTGAACTGTTTTCTCAAACTCTCCTTTAATTTTTTCGTTGTGTTTTAGTTTCTCCTGTAATGATTTTAGTGTTGTATTGAGTTCCTCCTAGAATTAAACAAAATAAAAATACATGATACATCTCATACTAAATTATTTCAGAAAGTAAAACCTGCCATAGGACAACCTGAATGAACACAATGTACAGTTTGTAAATGATAATGCTATTTACTGACGCAAAACAGTTATCCAATACCAACTGAGCCTGTGTGAAAAAATATTTCCCCCATAGTTACTGATTCACCAAATCTGTGAGACTGCATTTATATTGGGGTTCAGATCACTGCAGTCCTGTTCAATCAAATCAACATGATAAACTAATTTGTCTTACCTTATGTGATGAAACCACTTCACTGATGGGTCTGAATGTGTGATTGATGTGTTTTTGTGAATTCATACACACTACACACACCGGCTGTTGATCCTCCAAACAGAAGAGTTTGAGTTTCTCACTGTGTAAACTGCAGATCTCCTCAGATCCTGATGAACAACTTTCATTTCTCTGTTTCAGGAACGACTCACACAAGTTTTTTAACACAAGATTAATTGGAGGATCAGCTTTCGATGATCTTCTCCTGCAGACAGGACACTCCTGAGTTTGCTTGGTTCTCCAGAACTGTTGAAGACACTCTTTACAGACACTGTGACTACATGACAAAACAACAGGAGACTTGAAGATTTCACAGCACACGGGACAAGAAAGCTCTTCTACAGATAGTGAATCCATTTTCACTGTTTGAGCTTCAGCAATAAAAACTTAAACAATTAAAAAGAAAAATGAATAACCAGGAGAAAATACAGAGATCTGCTGTCTGTCCACAAAGAAACTGCTCAGAAATCCTTCTTGAAAGTGTTTATCTTCATTCTCCTCTGACTGCAAATGTTTTGTTGATTTTGTCAGTAGATAAGAGAGTGTGACAGTAAAAAAAAAATCAGTCAGTCTCTTGCTGGTAAGTATTTTTAAGGGTTTATTAGTTTATGATCATCTTTGGGTCAAAGAACAACATCAGGATTTCTTCAGGTTAAATTTTAACAAACCTTGCACTAACACTTAAGTATAATGCTTGAAAAACTTCAATGAAGCACTATAGAGCAATGAAAATTCAAATAAGAGCTCAAAACCCTTATACGTGCTTTATTTGTGTTTATTTATTTATTTATTTATTTATTTATTTATTTATTTATTTATTCATTCATTCATTCATTCATTCATTCATTCACAGAGATTCTCCAGTGTCTGCCATGATCAAATCTTTGTCAGAAAATCTTTGTCTTCACATGCTGAAGTTCAGTCATACACATTCATCTGTTTACCCTGCTGATTGTCATTGTTTGGAGACACGAGCAGAGAAACTTAAATAAAACTACAAGCATGTATAGCAATAATTACTTAAGTAGAAGTGAAAGTAATAATTGTAATAATTTCTTGAGCAAGAGTTAAAAAAAGATTTAAAAAATGTCTACATACCACAGGGTCTGGTGAGAATGTTTTTCTGTCTCCAGCCTTCAGTCATGGGATCCTGACCAATCTGAAGGTCTTCTGACAACTTAGAGCTGAAGAATTATTTATTCTGGTCTGGGTGTTCAAGGGCAAGCTATGAAACCCCCACACAGTAAATGTCATCTTTACTATATTTTGCATGTTAACTGTAAAGTGTCCTTGAGCTTTGGAAAGGCACTATACGAATAAAACACAAAAACATGTCATCAGAGACCTTCTGATTTACTGTCTATCACTGACTTAGCAAGGTTTTTTGTGTATGGAAGCCCATTTCCACCACTGAAAAAAAAAAGAAAAAAATTAAAAATATAATTGCAACTTTTTATGTCACAATTCTGATTATTCTCCTTACATCTCACAATTCTGAAATTTTTATCAAAATTCTGAGCTCTTTTCTAAAGAAGTAGTAACTCTGCAGTTGTGAGTTATAAAGTCCGATTCTGTCCTTATTTATATTTATTTATTTATTTTTTTTACAATGGCAAGTTTATATCTTGTCATTCTGACTTTATAATCTCACAGTTCTGACTTTATTTCACAGAAGTGCATGTTTAAATCCCACAGTTTGCGACTTTTATCCAATTCTGAGAAATAAAGTTAGAACTTTGTAAACTCGCAATGTAATCTCATAATTGTGAGGGAAAAAAGACAGAATTGTGAAATAAAAAAGTATTATTATTATTATAATTACGATTATTAATTTTTATTTTTATTTTATTTTTATTTTTGTTCTGAGCAAACAGTAAGCGACTTAATTAAAGGTATAGATCAGTCTTACACACTCTAAATTAAGATCGGTTGACAAGCTCAGAATCGATTGGGAGAATCTATTTTTTTCTCCCACACCTACCGAACAACAGTCGCATGACAGATCAGATTTCATTTATCACGTGAAGAGAGTGAGTCATACTGATTGACAGGAAGAGAGAGGTGAGAAACACAAGACGAAAGGCTAGCAATAGCGAGCTAGCTTTGAAAGCACTCTCCAAAGCCACGCCTTCTTCAAAACACATGAACGCACACAGGCAAACCAGAGGCTAACCAGCAAAATGATGAGGACTGAATGTAACGCTGTCAGATTACCTTGTGTCTCATTCACTGGTGAGAAAAGATTACAGTACAATGAGCATAATTATACAATAATAACGCCTTCTATCCTCGCTCTATCTGCAGTAGTATTTCGAAGACCTGCATCACATTAGAGCAATGGCAGTGTTATGGCATTTGCAGGCAAATTCTAAAATATAAATTCTCATAGAATGTATAGGCCTACCAGTAGGCTGTATTGAATATTGAACCGTATACAGACTTCAAAATAAGTATCAGTCTAAAAAGGTGTTTTATCTTTTTGATGGGCATGACCAAAACAATGACAACATACTTTGTAGACATTCTACAATTTACAATGCACAAGCCATAAACAATCTGGGGGATGTAGAAATATTAACTATTCATAAAACATAAAATATCTTTTTTATTTCATTTTTCATTTTTGTGTTTCAGAGGAAAAATCAATGTTACAGATGTGCGTGACATCTCTCAGTTACTGACTTGACAGTTCTGAAAACAGAATTAATCTGTCTATGGAAACTTTAAACAGGGCACAGGCAAAAGTTGCCTAATGATTATGAATGTGTAAAAATGAGACATCTTAATTATTTATCTTAATTATGAGTTAGGCCTATTATGAGTTTAAACTTATGTTAAGTTGTTTCATTATCCCTCTACACTCCCAAATAAAAAAAACAAAAAAACAAAACAGCACTGTAAATTCTAATTAGTAAACCTTGCTTAAAAAAAGCATGCAAACCGATTGCCTTGAAAAAACCAAGTAAAGTGAAATAAGAACAGTATTTTGTACTTACAAAGGTTTATTTAGTGTTGTAAACTTACACACAAGTTCTGGTAACTCAGAATCACTTAGTTGCATTTACTTGAACAGAAATCTAATTTACTTGCTAAAACCATGCAAACCGATTGCCTTAAATAAATCAAGTAAGCATTACTGTGGTGCTAGAGTAATGCTTACTTGGTTTATTTAAGGCTATCAGTTTGCATGGTTTTAGCAATAAATTAGATTTCTGTTCAAGTAAATGCAACTAAGCACTTAAATTACTAACTAGTAATTAAAGTAGTAATAGTAACTAGTCTAGTAACTTAAGTGCTTCAAAAATCCATTACAAATAATGAAAACAATGTTTCATTCATATGACACATAGATTTAAGGCAGTGACAATTCAAAGTTAAAGGTAATGTATTTTTAAATGGTTTTCAGTGTAGTTTTAAATACAAACCAACAACAATCTGATTTAGGGTATGCTTAGTGTAAGAAGTGGAGGTAGCAGTAGGAGGATGAGTTTAAGTATGGCACTAGGTAGGCTGCACACGTTGCAATGGTTTATATAATTAAAGTTCAAAAAGTCACTTTAGTTTCAGGGTTTTGTTCTGTCCCAAGTAAAGCACCACACTTTGAATGAATCTCCAAGTGTTTTTCATGGAATTAGGTCAATCTAAATGTAGCAGTAATCCAAATGTACCAAATGACATTCCAGAAGCAAACAGTTGATGTAGATTCTACAGCCTTTCTTTGCAGTACCACCCTGAACAATGATGGCAGAAGACACAGGGTCAAGGCAGAGAAGATTTGGAGAAATACATCATCTTCAATGATGGTCATCAATCCAACAAATGTTAGAGCCCAGACTGCATCAACATCAGACACCTGTACAAAAACCAAACAAATAAAATATTATAGGGAAATGTGGATGGTTATTTGTCAGTGTTATCTGTCCTGTCTGGTTCACCAAAATTTAAATTTGTTATCATTTACTCACCCATGACTTTTGTTCATTTTGGAATGACATGAGGGAGATTAAATGGCATAGTTTTCTTTTTTGGGTGAACTAGGTATATAATCAACATTAATCTTATAGAAGTATCTCAGTAATATAACAGCAAATACAAATTACATTTTCCCACAATTAAGTGCTTGTTTAAGTTGTATTATTTTTTTTTTTTTAGAACTTACAAAGCGGGTTAGTAGTAGAAGTATCCGGGGTAATCGCAAAATGAAACAGGAAGGCCTGAGATGGGTGTGCAGTGCTGTCAAATCTGGGTTGTAGAAGTAAAAAAAAAAAAAAAAAAAAAAGAAAAAGTTTAACACATTTAAATGTTACAGTACAAAAGTTTTTGTCAAAGTGTCAATAAAGAAGTCATTGACTGTTTATTTTAAAATTTTGAAAACAATTAACATAGCAACATACATTTTAGGGGCTGTAGGGTGTGAAGTGTCCTTCTAAATCTGCAAAAAGAAAAAGTGGTTAGAGGTATACTGCATATGCAAGATGTTTTTTTTTTAATGAAATTTTAAATAGTGTAGCACAGTGATTACTGAGTAAAAAAACTGCTGTACTGCTGTGTATTAGCTTGAAACATCTCACCTCCAATGTACTGAGGCCTGTGCTGATGAGATTGCTGTTCAGAGAAGGCAGTTGCCACAAACACTTGTCCTAAATATGACAAATAAAAGTAAGTTACACTAGTGTTGTGGCTTCTAGATTAAAGACACATTCATTCCTTGATAGTTGTTGCATATTTTAGAAGGGTTACATTAAGAAAGAAAGAAACAAACAAACAAACAAACAAAGAAACAAAGAAAGAAAGAAGTATCTACATTTCTATACATATCTATTTGAGGCCGCAGTCATAAAATCAATTCAAAAGTAGCATTTCCTCTGTATTACTGTAGAAATAACAATTACTGTGAGACAAAGAGCTCATTTAATTTAAACCACAAAGGTTTAATCATGCAATGGCAATAATTGTGACGTATTAAAACATATATGATGATAAAATTGTTAATTGAAAAATTAACTTAAAATCAACATGGGTTTGCTGCATCAACTCTGGGCAAAACAGAAAACTAACTACAAAGTTTTACATTTGTGACAGTAAAAAAGCATCTAGTGTAAACAGAATCACTTGTCTTTTGTCTACTTTACATGCAGCCCAAGTATAAAATAGGCCAGTCAGTTAAAATTTGCAGCAGAAAGAAAGGCACATTTACACACATTTTTTTTTTTTTTTTTTTTATAACTTTCCTCAGTATCTTTGTCCAGCGGTAAAAATGCAAGCAGTCTCTGCTTCTTTTCCCAGTTTCAGAAATTCTTTGTCAATTAGCTGGAGCCAACTGATGTCAGCACAAATTTAAAACATTGCTTGTTGTGCATGCTCTAACTGTCCTAGTTTCTTCTTCTGTGGTTTTGTTGCACATTAGCAACACATTAGCACATTGCTGCCTCTCACTGGTGTATTCATGTCATTGTTTTGTTGTGACTACTTGAATATTTTAAGTAAGCCTTACTCAAAGCAGCAAGTAAACTGTTTTATTCGCCTTGAAATTAGCTGTAACTTGATAAAACCTAGTAAGTACACAAGGTACACTATTGGATTTTACAGTGAGGCTAAGAAAATACGCTGAATTATTTAATATCGTACAACTATTCTTACTGTAAAAAAAAAAAAGAGGGGGGGAGACGAGCGGATCCAAGTGCAAACTTTTATTAACGGGACGAGGCAAAGACATGCTAATCATGCTAGAAACATGTTAGCGACATGCTAGTCATGTTAGAAACATGCTAGCAACTTTGCTAATCATGCTAGAAACATGCTAGCGACATGCTAATCATGCTAGAAACATGCTAGCGACATGCTAGTCATGTTAGAAACATGCTAGCAACTTTGCTAATCATGCTAGAAACATGCTAGTGACATGCTAGTCATGCTAGAAACATGCTAGCGACATGCTAGTCATGCTAGAAACATGCTAGCGACATGCTAGCGACATGCTAGTCATGCTAGAATCATGCTAGCGACATGCTAATCATGCTAGAAACATGCTAACGACATGCTAGTCATGCTAGAAACATGCTAGCGACCTGCTAATAATGCTAGAAACATGCTAACGACATGCTAGTCATGCTAGAAACATGCTAGCAACTTTGCTAATCATGCTAGAAACATGCTAACGACATGCTAGTCATGCTAGAAACATGCTAGCGACATGCTAGTCATGCAAGAAACATGCTAACGACATGCTAGTCATGCAAGAAACATGCTAGCGACCTGCTAATAATGCTAGAAACATGCTAACGACATGCTAGTCATGCTAGAAACATGCTAGCAACTTTGCTAATCATGCTAGAAACATGCTAACGACATGGTAGTCATGCTAGAAACATGCTAGCGACATGCTAGTCATGCTAGAATCATGCTAACAACTTTGCTAATAATGATAGAAACATGCTAGCGACATGCTAATCATGTTAGAAACATGCTAGCAACTTTGCTAATAATGCTAGAAACATGCTAACGACATGCTAATCATGTTAGAAACATGCTAGCGACATGCTAATCATGTTAGAAACATGCTAGCAACTTTGCTAATCATGCTAGAAACATGCTAGCAACTTTGCTAATCATGCTAGAAACATGCTAGCAACATGCTAATCATGCTAGAAACTGGCTAGCAACATGCTAGCAACTTTCTAATTATGTTAGAAACATGCTAAAACATGCTAACAACTTGCTAATCATGCTAGAAACAGACTAGCAACATGCAAGTAACTTGGTAATAATGTTAGAATCATCTATCTTTCTGTCGATTGATAATCTGACCAATACTATCTATCTATCTATTTATCTATCTATCTGACAGACTACATTCAAACTTTAAAACTTCTAAATATTTCAGACTGAAAACCATCCAAACTTAAAACTTCTTAAACTATTTAAACTTTTCAAACTTTTTACCTTTTCAAACTTTTCAAACTTTTTAACTCAAGCCAACTTAAAGTTTGTCTTGACGAACTTTTTTATCTAGTTGAGTGTTGTTGTCTTTTACTGCATATGATAATTCATACTCAGAAAGTAGAACTGAAACAACATTATTACAAGATGATTAGTTTAAACAATTCACCTGCAGACTATTTTTCCAGTCATGTATTTGGTCATTGAGATGTATATATATATATATATATATATATATATATATATATATATATATATATATATTAATAACGTGTAAAAATTTCGCTTTGTCTTGTTCTCATGAACCCAATTTCGTGTCTCGTCTCGCCTCTCAAATTAAGTGTCAATGTTAATGATAATCAAACAACAAAAGACGAGGAGAAAGTCACTCCCTGCTCTTGACAGAATAGCATTTGTAGCTTTTATAGGAATTATGCATTTATTATGATTTATGCATTACAATTAAAAAGAACTTTTTTTTTTTTTTTACAGGGGCATATCCTGAACCCCCTAGACGAACCAATGTGCTCCCACCACAGTCTCACAAAATCCTGTAGGGACATTGGAAATGTAGAAGAAACACTGCAGGATTGGCTGTCTCAATGTGTCTATGTATGCTAGTTCACCTTACTATTTTCGTGTGGATGTATGACACTAAATACATTTCTCCAGTAAAACATAATGATTTAGGGGGACCTCACATAGAGAGCAGCCTTGGGGCCACTGACCACCTTAATCCGCCCCTGGTGAAATTTATGTGTAAATTGCCTCTGCCAACTAATTGATCTATATGTCCTTAGAGTAAATGCACTTTTTTAGAGTTGTTTGACAGTGGAATTAAATTCTGCACTTTGCATAATTAAAATATTATTTTTATTTATATATTTTATTTATATATTATATTACTGCAATATTATTATGATTATGATTATTATTTATTATTATTTAATATCTTTAAAAGAATCAGTAGGGCTGTATAAAGCGCTACAGAGATGAAATTCTTGGGAGCGTGCTCCAGACAGTGCAGATACAATTTATATACAGACAGTACCATTACATACCTACAGATTTAGACAGATGACATCAGTACAAAAGCATACTAAAAGTTTGGAAACACCCTAGAAAAGTGGGTTTTTGGACAATATTGCCATGAATCCTTTTTGATTTGTGATAATTTTGCCCTGATAAGGGACAACACAAACTACGAAAACATATTTTATTACATAAACAGTTTATACATAGAAAAAACGTAAATTTTTGATTTATAAAAATATCGACCATTAGCAGCTTTTACAGCTCTGCATAATCTGGGCTTAAATTCATTGTATTCTAAACTTAATTGGCAATCAATTGTAAAAGCTATTAAGGTGTGCTGACCCAAAAATCTTTTAAAAACCTGGGCCAAGTTTGAACCAGTAACCAGGCATCACAGCTGGCAAAGGGGCATGTCTGACTTTGACATGTATATTGCTATTATTATGTAATCAAAATAAAATTATTATTATTGCTGGTCTTCAATGATAATGTCAAGTTACTTTAATGTATTTGCACCAAAAAAAATGATAAGGATGTATGCTGATATTGTCCAAACCCACACTTTGCTAGGGGTGTTTCCAAACTTTTGGAGGGCAGTGGACATATACTCAGTACACACAGTGTACTATTAGACATACTTACGGTCAACAATACAAGTACACGTTGAGTTTGTTTTTCTTTTGTTTTGTTTTTTTCTTCAGTCAGCAATACAAGTATAAGTAGAAGCTGGGTTTTTTTTTTTTTTTTTTTTTTTTTTTTTTAACAGATTGTGCAAAGAGATATGTCCATTAAATTGAATTAAAAATTAAAGAGAGATTTGAGGGAAGCAGTGCATAGTGCAAAATGATTTGTAGTGCAATGCTCAAGAAAACATATATTATCCTATTGAGATCTTGCTGCAGGGAGTGCTTATAGAAAGTGTTCAGTGTGCTTATAGGGGAAAGAATGTGTTACTACAGGTGGTTTGTATAGCCCACTCACCTGTGTGTAGCACACTGAGTGTGTGTACGTATAGTCCAGTGTTGAACTGTGTTGAAGTTAAAGTGCAGTGTGTGGCATAAGGTATAGTGGGAGTATGCTGTAGGTTGTATTAGTTCTGACTGTTCATTAGCCTGATAGACTGAGGGAAAAAGCTATCCCTCAGTCGGCTAGTGCGGGATCGGATTCTGCGGAAGTGTCTTCTTGAAGGCAGCAGAGAGAGCAGTCTGTGGGATGGGTGGCTGAAGTCACTGATGATCCTCTGTGCATTCCTTATACACCGCCTGGTTTAGATGTCCTGGAGGGAGGGAAGCTCACCTCCAACAATGTGGAGGGCAGTTCACACAACCCTTCGCAGAGCTTTTCGGTTGCTCGTGGTGTTGTTTCCAAACCAGGCAGTGATGCAGCCAGTCAGAATGCTCTCCACAGTGCAGGTGTAGAATGTTCTGATGATGCTGGGGCTCATTCCAAACTTCCTCAGCCGTCTCAGGAAGAAGAGGTGTTAATGTGTCTTCTTCAGCACTGCATCTGTGTGTGTGTACCATGTGAAATCCTCACTGATGTGAATGCAGAGGAACTTAAAGCTGTTAACCCACTCCACAGGTGTTGATGGTGATGGGTATGTGTTCTCTACTCTGTCTCCTGAAACCCACCACCAGCTCCTTAGTCTTGTCAATGTTGAGTGAAAGGTGGTTCTCCTGACACCATTTAGTCAGCGTGCTCAGCTCCTCTCTGTATGCCATCTCATCACTGTCAGTGATCAGACCTTTCACCGTTGTGTCATCAGCGAATTTTATGATGATGTTGGAGCTGTGTGTGGCTGCACAGTCATGTTTGTACAGGGAGTACAGGAGTAGGCTGAGAATGCAGCCCTGAGGAGCACCAGTGTTGAGGGTCAGTGGGGATGAAGTATTGTTGCCCAATCTGACCACCTGAGTTCTGCCTGTCAGGAAGTCCAGGATCCATCTGCATAGAGGTCTGTTTAGTCCCTCTAGTGCTTCGCAACAGGAGTGGCAAGCAATATGGTATTAAATGCTGAGCTGTAGTCCACAAACAGCATTCTCATAGATGTTCTTATTTTCCAGGTGGGAGAGAGCAGTGTGTAGGGTGAGATTGTAACTGGCTTGTTTGCAATCATCAGGGTTTCCAGATTTAAAAGCAGATGTCCACGCTGACAAGGCTGCTCGAACATTGCTATTAATCCATGGTTTTTGGTTGGGGTAGATACGGATTGTTTTTGTCGGCACTACGTCTTCTACACACTTCCTGATGAAACGCATTACCGTATACGCGTTATGCGTATGTATGCTTTTGTACTGCTGTTGTACTGATTTCAATGTACTAGAGTTATATTGAGCAAATATAGTACATCATCCAGGTATTCCATGCATACAGAAAATGTGCATACTACTGCAGAAATAGTAAGAGTAGTATGACAGTATTGTAAAATAATGCACAATACCGACACAGTGCTCTCGACACAGTGCTTTTAAACATTCAAGTTTGCTCTTTACTTATTTTTCTGCAGTGCAAACATACATGAGGAGCAGGACTTTATGCAAATCAACCACATAATCCAAAGTGTTTCTTAAAGACACAGTCAAAATGACAATACATTACATCTCCCCTCCTCAGCAGAAAGCATTCAAACTAAACCAATACAATTATATACACAACTCTTATGAATGTTAAACACCTGGGCCCGTATTCACAAAACATCTTAAGGCTAAAAGTAGCTCATAACTTGCCGATTTAGGAGAAAATCTTAAAAAATAATGGGCGTGCCAGTCCTAAATCTAGGACTCCTATGTTTTTGCTCTAAGACTGTTTCACAAAGCGTTTAGCGCTAAAACTAGCTCCTAAATCTGTGCAACGTAAAGACTGATTTATACGCGTCCGCAAGTTCGCTTGGGTTTGTGAAATCAATCATTTTGCGTGGCGGTGTGCACGGCATCTCGAGTGAACTGTTCACGTGTCACAGCATTGATCACAAACAATTTTAAAGCTGAACATGTACGCCTGTACAAACATCTCTATGATCCATCAATGCGTGACCACAGAAATAGTCAGATGGCAAATAACTCTTAGAGAGAAATCGTGACCAGCGTTGGAAAGGACGAAAACTTTTGCAAGAAAGTTTGTGAAACTGTATATATTTGAACACTGTTGTGTTAGTTTTACTGTTGAAGACCGCTGTAATAAAAATATTTCTCATAATTGCTTTAGTTAGTGTTTCACATTACTTCTTTTCATAGGCGTAATTCATGGGATGGCCCTGGTGAAAAAACCAGCATATGCTGGTAGCTATGTTTTAATGCTGGAATGCTGGTTAGGTAGGTTTTAATGCTGGTTTAAGCTGGTCCTTTGCTGGTTTATGCTGGTCCTTGACCAGCAACATGACCAGCAAAAATCAGCAAAGGACCAGCTTAAACCAGCATCAAAACATACCTAACCAGCATTCCAGCATTAAAACATACCTACCAGCATATGCTGGTTTTTTCACCAGGGGGTGGGACACTTTTTGCAAGGCTCGATATTGTCTCCACCACTTTTTTGAACATCTCGCGGCATGGACGTACCTAATGCTGATGAAACATTCCTTTCTGTTAAATAAGGGGCTGACGCTGGAATTTGTATTTTTTTCTGAAATCATGCTTAATGTTCGTTGCGATGTTAATATAGTGATGGAAATTTCTCAATGCGGCTCGTGCTCAGTGTTCACACGTGAGCGCTTCAATCCATCGCTTATGACTCATTACGGTTAAATGTCAGACATTTATTCATAGAAATATTGTAACGTGTAATATTATATCATATTCAAATAAAGGTTTTAAAATAAAAATGTTGCCATATTCAAATAAGGATTTTAAAATGCAGGCTAATTAAACATGTATATCTTCATTCTCTTACATGTGTGCTGATCGTGTTAGCGGATATGCATATAAACAGCCTTTTAATTAACAGGGTAGAATAATCATAGGTGATAGTAAGGCATGTAAACGTAAAAGAAAACCAAACTGGACGCAAGAACAACTCTTACTTCTTGCCCAACTTGTTCATGAAAACAAGGATATAATCAAGGGAAAATCTGGAGCTGGGATAACCTCAAAAACTAAAAAAGATGTGTGGGAAAATATATGTGTGCAAATAAATGCAGCTTTCCCACTTTTGTCCAGAAGCAAAGATGACTGTAAAAAAGCGCTGGTATTCTTTGCAAAGTCAGGCAAAGGCAGAGATTGCAGAATTTAGGTGACAAACTGCTACAGCTAAACGGACATTACTTAGTTGCAGATAATGTTTTCATGTAACCTTGTTATTGTAGGATTACAAATTTAAGAATCTGTTGAAAATATGCTGATCCTATGTTCTGACATAGCATCACAATAAAACTAAGGTAAAGTACATTGTATTTAACATTTAAGGTAAATATGAGGTTATCAGACAAATGATTCTCTCAAGCAAAGTTTGTAGCAAGATGTCCCTGCCAGTTCCTGTTCTTTTATTTTAAGTCAAATGAGCCAGATTACTGAGATGTTCACCTTTTGTTTGTAATGGCTCTCGGTGCCTCTGCCCAGTCTTTAAGTAGTTATGATGATTGGATTAGGACTGGTGTAAATGGGGCACTTGGCTACACTTGAGTACTTCATTTGCATGCTTTGTTTAGGATCGTCACCCAGGTGCTTTGTCTACATTTTAGGGGACTGCCCCCTAAATGTATATAAACTACAATGTATCACTGCCTTAGTCAGACTTTTGAGGACTGCAGAGCTACGCAGCGCATTCTCAATAAAGAATGCTGCTGAAGATACCCAAGAGTCTCCTGGTCTTCGCTTCTGAGTTTCCAACATTATGCTATTGCAGATTGAAATCCTTAGCCTCATTAAAATATTTATTGCATTCATAAGGAGCTGCCATTCGAGGGTTGTCAAAATCTTGATCTGTGGCGTTATTGGGTTGTTTCTATTTGTTGCAATTCTGCAACAGTCATAATACCTTCGCGATTAAGACCACACCTTATTAAAAGCTCATTATCATCCAGTGTTTTTAAAATGTTTCTGTTCCGAGGCAGACAGCCGACAACAGCCATTTTAGGGTAGTTTTAGGACTTGATCTTAGGAGTCCTCTTTACTACTCCTAACATTTCACAGATTTAGGAGCTAGTTTTAGTGCTAAAACGCTTAGTGAAATACTCCTAGAGCAAAAATTAGGAGTCCTAAATTTAGGATTGACACGCCTATTATTTTTAAGATTTTCTCCTAAATCGCTAAGTTATGAGATAGGCTATTTTTATCCTTACGATGTTTTAGGAACAGGGGCCCAGAATTTGGTGATGTGCGCGTGCAGTCAGCACAGGCTTGCGGTGCAGAAGAACGCGTCGAGTATAAATCAGCCTAAATCAGGCTTAAATCACTATCAGATCAAATTTCAACCTTCCTAATATTGCTGTTGCTGGCAATCTGCCTCAGAACTTAAAGTTTTTAGAAACACTCTGCATTTATATGGACGCATATTTCCACACCACTTGTTTTAGTCTTGGAGGTTATCCCAGCTCCAAATTTTCATTTGATTACATTTCATTAATATGTTGGGCAAGAAAGTAACAGCTGTTCCCAGCAAGCAATAGCCGTCATTTCACCGTCTCGGTTCACTATAGACCCGATATAGCCCGGCTGTGTGTGACCCCCTTCTAGCCCAAAAACCTTTAATTTGGATACATGTCATTGTTTTGGCAAAATAACTTGTGAGATGTATGATATTCCATCACGTAAGCAAAGTGAACAACGCCCTAAAGTCTCTTGAGGCGGTGATTGGGACAAACTGGAGTGAACAATAGATTCATGCTCTTCCTCATCCAATGTCTCTGACATTTCCATCCAGTGTTCATTGTCAGACGTGTGATGGGACTATGGTTTTGTGAAGATGCTGGATGTTACGACGGTACTCCTTACTTCCACGGTCTACAACATAGGATCTTGGAGCACTATGCTGTCTCACTACGACACCAGAAGACCACTTGAGTTTTCCAGGATATGGTTGCATCCTTACTTCATCTCCTTGCCCTCTTGGTGTAACTGCAAGATGCTTGTCTTTTGCCTTGCGCGAGAGTCTCTTAACTGTCTGTACTGCTCGTTCTGCTTTGCCGTTGGAGTGTGGCGTGCATGGTGACAATGTTTTATACATGACTCCATAGCTTTGGCAGAGGTCCTTAAATTTCTCTGTGGAATACTGTGGACCATTGTCCATACGAAGAGTGGTTGGGTCTGCTGAATTGAGCCTTGAGAGCTTCCACGACAGCACTGCAGTGTAAACCTTTCAACTTATCCACCTCAATGAATTTTGAATAATAATCCACCAACAGAACATAATGATTACCTTCAAACTGAAACAGATCTGAAGCCACTTCTTCGAACAGAAGCTCTCAAATTTCTGTGGGCTTGAGCGGTTCTCTGGGTAACTGATTCTGGAAATCAGCACACTTACTGCAGCTCTTTATAATTTCCTCTATTTTGGCACTCATCCCTTGCCAGTATAGGACCTCACAAGCTCTCTGCTTGCTTTCAGCACATGATCTTGCATGGAAGGAGGTACTACTATATGGAGGCCTTTATAGATGATGCCATCAGTTATTGCAAGCTGACTTCGAGAGTCCCAATACAGTTGGACTACTGTAGGAACGTTGTGTCTGTGGTTCAGCCACCCTTGCTGTATTTTTTATTTTTACTTTTTCTCTTTTTGAGCTCAGAGTACAGGCAGCTCCATGTCTTTCTCTCACCTGTTTTTAACGGTCAGTTCATACCAATGGATTCGAAGTCGCATTCTTTGTATGCACATGGGGGTAGAGAGGAGTGGCTTCTTAAAAATATCTTCCAGAGGCTTGAGGTCATTGTACACTGTGACATGGTTTGAAACATTCAAGTTCACTTTTACTTATTTTTCTGCAGTGTATGCATGAGGAGAAGCAGCCCTTGCAAATCAACCACAGTGTCTGAAGTGTTTCTTAAAGACACACTGTCAAAATGACAATACATTACATATCTGTCTACATTCTTACTGATACAGCACCATATATTATAGTGCTCATGTATTGAGCACTTAACCAAACAGTATTGTTTTCACAATAAAGCCTGCATACAAGATGCAAATGTGGAACATAATGTAATTGTAATTGGCAAACAATTTCAAAGTGCACCAGAGAAATCAATCAAGCAATCATGCAAAATAGCTCAGGTATAAATTGGGGAGAAGTGATAACTCCTAAGTTTTCTCATAGTGAAGTGAGGTATAGTGATACACCCAGACTTGATACTAAAAAAAAAAAAAAAAAAAAAAAAACGAAGCTTGTCAGTGAACTATACTTAACTGACTTGAAGCAACTAGCATAATAACCTGTTTTCCAATTTCAGTTTAAATGTGCCTATTCCTTCAATTGGGCCTTTAGAACCTCATTGCAGCTTATTTGTTTAAATTGTATTAACAATAATGCTTGCAATTTCAGCTAATGGATAAATGGGCAAGGTTTTTTTTCCTTTTCAGTATTGCTCTGAGACATATAAGCTGATTTTGTTATGGAACGCATTTCTCAAGTGAAAAATTTCTAAACATCAGGTTTTGCGGTACATTTAGCAGACTGTCCATCAAGCAGTAGTCCAAGTGCATCCCCATATGTGCATGTAAGCTTTTTGTCCACAGATGCGCATGGGTTTTGAGACGGGGAAGTCATGGGGTCACAGAATTTCAACGGATTTATTGTGTTAGTTTAATTTTTTTTAAGGTGGACAGGTCTCTGGAACTGCTGGGCATGGATTAAGTGGGGAAAGTCATCAGGATCATCAATCTGCAGCTGTTGTCTCTTGCTGCATTAATTTCTTTTACAGGGAGAATTCTTACTGACAAAGGCACAGAATTTGTTTAACAGGTTTGTAGTTTGTTGACATATAGGATTCTGATTTGTACACAACATTGTTTTACTGAATATTTAATGTATTTAATGTATGTTCTTTACACACACATACAAGGATTTTTATTTATTTATTTATTTAAACATTCAGTGCACAAATAAAACAACAAGACCAAGAGAAATAATAAAGCCTTAAACATTACACTGAAATCTGTAATAAATTTGATGTAAAAAAAAAAAAAAAAAAAAAAATCAGAAAATACATTTAATAAGGATTAAATTTCAAGCTGGAATACCCCTCTTTTCAAAACTATTTTCAAGTTTCAGGTTAACTATGGTATTTTGAACCATCTGACTTGCCATACATCCAGTTATGCTTCTTGCACATGTTAGTTCTAATTGTACATACACCAGCTAGGCAACTATGCAGGAATTGTAGTACGGTTGCGTAAAGGGAAAAAGACATTCCGGAACGATTCAGCTGCTTCACCATAACGAGTCTACGTCAAATGAGAAAGCATGTGCTCGTCTCCATTGTGTTTTCCCTTCCCTGCAATCAAATAGTTAGTCGCTGTTAGTTTCTTTTCTCCATTCAATCCATACAACCGTTCATAGAGCATGTTGCCAGCACTGCTAACTCCTCCCACTTATCTACCCAAACCCCACACATAATTGTTACGTAGCTATCTTCACTGCCGGACAAACCCTAATGGTTTCAAGCAACACCAAGCATTCCCCATTGCCTCTTAAATTTCCTCTGCTCCAGGTGAGTTCAATTATTTCTGCCCTCTGTCCATGAGAGAACATGCTGCAGCAACACCCAAATGGGCTGGACCAAAGCCAACAAAACAAAATAATACTACACAACTAATCCTGAATAATACTACACAACTGACTTTACTTAATAAATGTCAAAATCACAATTGAAAAGGAACATAATCTACATTTATATTTAATATTCTACCTTATAGTTCAATGCACTTGTGGTGTCACTGAATCTTCCATTCCAGCTCTTCTGGTGAATGGCAGAGATTTATATTGAATAGGGAGGTCATCCAGTGTTTAAGTATCACCTTAACACTGGATGACTGTAGAGTACACCGTCAATTTGAAAATGTTTAGCTTAAATGTTTAATATGAATAAACAGTGCTCATAAACAGCTGCTGAAATAATATTCTCAAATGAAATGAGTTGAGGATAGGACCCACAAACAGCATTCGTTGGTGCATTCATTGGACACATTATATCACCACTTAATATGAGGATATCTCAGCAGCAGAATAGTGTACTGATTTAGAGATTGGTTTTCCTGCCATCCCATACTGTACATCACTAGCTACTGCCAATATAAGTTAATTTTATCACATTTTCTTCAGATCTCTAGTTACAGAATGATTTTTAGTTCTGAAGTGTGTGAAATCTACCTCCACAAAAAATGTTTTAATCTACTATTCTCAGTTAGTGTTTCTATGGCTTTAGAATGATGGAGTATTTTAAAAGTGTGCGGTGCAGGACTAGATAAATAAACACTTCTCCTTATCTCCATCATGAACTCTGTTTTTAACTCTGTCAATGAGGAATCAACTACAGACACATTACTCACTTTGTTTCTGTTGTCGTTTCCTCTCCTTGTTCTCTCTCTGTCTCCTTGCCCTATGTTTTTCAAGTTCAGCTCTCTCAGCTTCTATCTCTTCCCTGATCTCCTGTATCATCTCTCTCACTGTCTCAATCTCATTTTGTCTTTGTTTCTGTAGTTGTGTTCTCTCCTCATCCTCTCTCTGTATCCTTGCAACAAGTTTTTGTAGTTCTGATCTCGATTTAGCTTCTATGTCTGCTCTGATTTTTACTTCTATATCCTTTATCACTCTCTCAGTCTCAACTTGTTTTTGTTTTTGTTGTCTTTCTCTCTCCTCATACTCTCTCTGTCTTCTTGCCTTAAGTCTTTCTAGTTCAAATTGGTGTTTAGCTTCTATCTCTGCTCTGATTTTCTCCTCTGTCTCCTTTCTCACTCTCTCAATCTCCTCTTGTCTTTGTTTTTCATCTTGTTGTTTTCTCTCTTCCTCTCTCTGTCTCTTCTCTTCTTCCTCTCGTCTGAATTTCAGAGAATCTTCAAACATCTGATTACTGTAATGTTCTCCTCCAGTCTGCTTTATCATTGTGTCAATCTTCCGTAGTAGATCATTCACCTGCTCTATGTTATTCTGATCTCTGTTGTTGAAGACGTGAAATCTGCCTCCACACTGATCAACTAGATGCCTTAATTTACTGTTCCTCACAACAAGTTTCTCTACAGGCTCTTTCAGCAGATCTCCATGAGTAAAGAGAATGATGGAGTATTTTAAGACCTCCTTACCAAACAACAACTCAATGATCCATAGAATCTGCAGTTCCTGATCAATGAATTTCATATTCACAGGCAACACAATGAGAAAAGCATGAGGTCCAGGACTGGATAAATAAATACTTCTGGCTATCTCCTTCATGAACTCCTCAGGTTTTATCTGTGTGTCAAATAATCCAGGAGTATCAACGACAGACACAGATCTGTCTGAAACAGTGGCGTGTTTTACTGAACATTCACTGGTTACTAAGTTCATCCTCCTCAAAGATTTAAATTCTTTCTGTCCCAGTATTGTGTTTCCAGTTGCACTTTTGCCAACACCAGTTTGACCCAGCAGCACAAGTCGTCTTTCTGACACTGTATGTAAAAAGAAAACATATCATACAATCAATTATTTTACCTCAACATAATGTAGTAACATACAGTAAATATCAATTCTGACTGCTTTGTGCTTTGTTGATCAATCAATCAACGGCAAACTGTTACCACACTTTCGATGTCCGTAGTCAGACCTTGCTTTTCTACAGGGCAGGTGTGCCCATAGAACAAGTGTCCAGGCACATTGTTGTTACAACAGATGTATCCAGAATGGGATGGGTTGTTGTATGCAAAGGGCAAGCAGGCTTACATGATGTCTACACCAGACGTGAAAGTTGTTGTGTCATGTCACACCACAACAACTAAATAATAATAATAGGTTCGATTATATTTCATCGCATGGCGCCATGCCGCTCGTGTGCAGTGTAAACCAGTGTTAATTTTGACAGGTATTTTTGATTTAGTCTTAGTCTTTATCTTCAGATGAAAATGCTTAATAGTCACATTTTAGTCATTTGAGTCTTTCATAATTTTAGTCTAATTTTAGTCGACGAAAAGCTCATTGCACTCTTCAAACAAAAATAGTCATTAATTCTTCTCTCTTTAGACCAAATCAATTAAGCTTATGAGAAATTTGAATCAAGGATTGAATTTGAAAAAAACTGGAATAAATGATGACAATTTTCATTTCTGGGTAGAGATACAAATTAAACTACTTTTTCAGACACAGTAGGTTTACTTAACGTGTATACATTTAACATCTTTTGTTTATTAACATGAGACAGATAGGCATTTAACCCTTTCACGCACACGATCACACCGGTGTGATCATTCTCGGCTGGTTCCTGGAGCGTATGATCACACCGATGTGATTCGAACGTTCAGCGCGTCACGTGATCAACTGCTGAATTCAAATCTGCTTTGGCACTCTGGCTGGCGCTGAGCCAGATCTATTCAACTATTCAGCGTTTTCAACAAAAAAAGTAGTTTATTTTAGGTTCCAGACATTTACATACACATACATCCTAGTAAAACGATGCATTTATATTTAGCAAAATACACACCGATGTCTATGGCAGCGGCAATACCGCTGACGTGAAATGGCGGCCGTGTCGGAGCACGCTCGAGCAATGGCAACAACGGCGAATAGCGCTGCTCTAATGACGGCGACAGCGGTGCCCGTTCACAAAATGGCGGCCGCGCCAGAGCGCGTTCATACCCTGGCGGCGACAACAACGGCGGTGTCGGTGTGCGCTCACCAGATGGCGGCGACGGCGGAGCCCGTTCACAAAATGACAGTGAAAACAGAGCTCCGTCACGTCACAGCTACCATACCAGAGCTATATGAAGTTGCAGCTGCGTTTCCTGAGTCAAGTCAAGTTTCCGAGTCCAGTCAAGTTGCAGCTGTGTTTCCTGAGTCAAGTCAAGTTTCCAAGTCAAGTTGCAGCTGTGTTTCCTGAGTCAAGTCAAGTTTCCAAGTCAAGTTGCAGCTGTGTTTCCTGAGTCAAGTCAAGATTCCGAGTCAAGTCAAGCTACAGCTGCGTTTCCTGAGTCAATTCAAGTTTCCAAGTCAAGTCAAGTTGTAGTGTACTGCAACAGATGTTCATATGCGCATATGAGTGAGAGGGTATGAGACAGCTTAGATTTGGTTTAAAAGAGTTTAAAAACAGGCGTTTTTGTCAGTCATACCCATACGGAGAAAAAAAGACCAGAGACTAGACATGGATGAAGTTTTGTAGAGCGCACGTGTCGACTGCCTGTGTTTGCGCACAACATCAAATGGAGAATACTTTGAGAGGCTACGCATTCACCTGTACTCTGCTAATGTATGCTGTCAAAAATTAAGTATACTTTGGACTTAAAGATGTGGATTAGAGCAAACAATTTAAATTCATATATTCTGTGAATTTATATTGCATTTTGGTGTATTTTCTGGTTGTATTGTCAATCACAGCATTGGACTACACTGAGAAAATGCCTTTTGTAATAAACGTCATCCTGTCAACAGCCTTACCTATTTAACCATAAGAACTTAATGAGCAACAGAAATAATATACCCACTCATACGTGTACTTATGCCACATTGCAAGCCACTTTAGAAGGGAGTGCTCACTCTTAAAGGGGCAACATCTCTTTCACTCGTTACCTTGGTTCAGCGATAATGAAGAGTTGTTAAAGTCATGTTTTTAATGATAGTTTAACCCTTTCACTGGTGAGTTTAAAATATTCTATCTGACCCCCCGGAGTGATTTTTTTTATAGGCGACCGTTATTTTAGAACGTTCACTTTATTGTTTCCATGGCAACGCGTCATGATTGACACCGCAGCCACTGTATGAATTGGAATATCAGATAGTTGAAGACATGGTAAGCAAGTGTGTGAATATTTTGAATAAAAAAGGAAAAACGAAATAAAAGCGATACGTCTGCGCTGTATGACAGACATATCGCTTTTATTTCGTTTTTCCTTCTTTATTCAAAATATTTACACACTTGCTTACCATGTCTTCAACTATCTGATATTCCAATTCACGAATATGTGTAAGTGAGTGTATTTTGCCGTTTTTAAACCTTTATAAAAGATCTGGATCGTGATCTATAACGTGAGATGGGCGCCGCCATGTTTGTTCGCGCTGCCGTTCAGAGAGTCCTGTCAGCCGGATTTACAGCACGTAAATTCACCAGTTTCTCCCAAAATACATGCAAGTAGCTGGTGAAGTGGGAAAGGAATGGAGTGAATTATATCGTTATTTACACTATGTGTATCTGATATGAATCAAACACGTCGGCAAATTATACTTGAATGGATTGTTATTGCTGCTTCCATAGACATCCGTGTGTACTTTACAAACTCTAAATGTATTGTTTTACTAGTACTTATGTGTATTTAAATTCCTGAAACCTAAAATAAACGTTAAGTAGTTGAAAACACTGCACAATGGACCTTTATCACACCGGAATTGAACACCAGAAGCGCTTGTCGAAGCAGTGTATCGATTCTTCCGGTTATGTATATTTTCAATATGCTGTAATCACTAGTTGAATAAAAGCCTGTTAAAATGAGCATCTGCAGGATGATTTCAAACTCCGGACATTTTCAGAGACAGGCGAAGAAATACTGTGATGATTATTGTGCACAGAATTTTCCAAACGCAACAGAACTTATAGCTTTAATCGAACTTACTGATCTGAGAAACCCATGGCTCGTAAACATGCGTGACATGCGTGTGTGAGACATGATGAATAAAATCAGAATCAACATGTTTATTCATTTGTATTAAATTTTAGTCTTTATTCTGTCATTTTTCATTCAGTGTCATTTCACTGTGTGTAATTCATGTTTATGACGAAATTCTTAATTAATATCCAAATTACGCTGTCAACGCATTATACTGTCTAAGATTAATTAGCTAAAATGTCAACATTGTTATTTCTTTAAGTCAACGCCCGTGTATTCATAATACTGCTCATACATAAATTAACCATGGCATGTGTAATAAAACTATGGCAATACAAATGGAACTCAGTCCGCGGAAAAAATTAAATATAACATGGTTACTATTAACTATAGTAAATCCATGGTTAATTTTGTAAGGGTGTTTATTTAAAATGTATTTTAATGTAAACGGGTATAAAATATGATGAGAAAGACATTGTTAAAGAGAAGACGAAATTGACTGCAGCAGGTAAAATTTATTTATTATTCAGAATGCACATTTGAAAGAGAAATATATTAATAGGAACATTTCAGCAGGTGATATGAGGTGTAGGCCTAAACATCCTCAGTTTCGCAATGCATTACTCTACGCGAACATGCTCCCGCGTAATATTTTAGAAGGACCTTAATTCATCTGAAAACTGAGGCAGTGTGTCATTGTTTAGAATAAAAGCAGCCAGGTACACTGCAGTAACACCGGCGAAGGAAAGGAAAGAGAGGATTCTCCCATTAGTTTTCATTGCGTTGCGACGGGGACCGGAAGTGGGGATACACTGCTTCGCTTACCGGATATAGGAAGTGAGATAAAGGTCCATTGTGATTATATGACAAGCGCAGCAAGCGTCTCTCTCTGGCTCAGCGCCAGCCAACGCACGACAACACAGTTTGAATTTGGCAGTTGCGTGACGTCACCGAACGTTCTAAATCCCATATGTGGGACCGTACTCCCAGGGGCACAAAAAATAGAATCCCATATGTGGGACCGTACCGCTCAAAGGGTTAAAGATAATTAATCATGAATTTGGTTCAAATATAAAATACTACTAATTATAACTCATTGTCAATCAGTAGGCCATGTACAGTGTAGTTAATAGTAGAACACTCTTAAACTGGAATTTACTATTTGTGTATTCAGCAATTATAGTAGTTTCATGGAGTGTAGCTGCAGTATCATATAATTCAGATTGTGTTATAAGCAAATTCTTCATAGAACTATGCATAGCAAATCAAGTCAAATTCGTATTTATTGGGTATGCAGCAGCATACATATTTAATTGTTTTTTTCTTCTTCTTCCAGTTTTGTTGAGGGGTTATTTTATATGCTATTTGTGCAGCAGCAGTATGTCTTAAATACTCACAGCAACGGCATTAGCAAGTTTCTGTGCTTGCTTGCAGCAGCAGCAATAATCTACAACTACAGCAATAACCAACAGCAGCAGCTCTTCCGAGAGCTGTCATGATTGAAATAATGGCTAAACTATTACAGAAATGTTACTCATTTTAAAGTTATATAGTGTACTCTTGTTGAACATTACATGATCATTTAAAACAAGCATTCTTGTGAGATCACATTGCAGAATAACTGCTAAAAAAAAAAAGTGTAAATGAAAACCTGTCTTTAGAACAGGGGGACAAAGTGACTTTATTAATAGTGGCAGTTTAGTCATAAATGGCTTATTCTATTCTACTTTAGCCATTTATAGCCGTAAAACCAGCACTAATTCAACATAAATACTAGCTTCATATTGTTCAGTTACTTATTAGATAGTGAATCACTGAACAGCCAAGTACATTACTACACAAATATTATATGGTTGTCTAAGTTGTACACAATTGCTAAAATGTGTTTACTGTAGGGTTGCACGATATACCGGTACTATGGTAGTATCGGGATTCTAAAGCTTAAAAATACCCGTGGTGCCATTGCATTTTTTTTTTTTTTTTAAACGGTAGTATCATCCATACAGTAGTACCGTGAGATATGTTGTACGCACGGCAGGAACACCACTCAAAACATTCATTTGAACATGCACGTCAGCAAAAACATTACAAGTTGATTGCCAAAATGTCTTTCTGCTGTGCTTTGTGTAGTACATGCTGTATACTCTTTATGTGTTATTCAGTGTTTCCTGACGCTTCAGTTCAGTTTGAAATGAGACGTTGCACTTGCACGATATTGTTCATGCTGCAGTTCATCAGAAGAGAGGGTCTGATTCAGACCGTCTGATGTTATTTAAAAAATAGCAGCTCAAGAATCACTTATTTAACATCATAATATCTTACAAGAAAGTATTCTCGCAGTTTTATTCATTTGCCCACTTTTAGAACAGGTGTAATAATTGGTTTCTGGAAGCATCTTTGCGATCGTGAATGCAATTCCGTTTCATAGCGGCTTTGCACTTGGTTCTTATCAATCATTATATACATTTTTTAACATTTTAAATGAATATGTTATAATATACAAGCTGCTAACTTTCAAGATTTCAAGAAATTTCAAGATATGCGAGAAAATGTGAAAAAATGTGAAATATGACACGAACAGGAGTTAAGAGTGCTGTTTTTGTTTTGTTTCTGTGTTCGAATACGAATCCGCATTGGCTTGGGCGAATCACCGATACACTAAGCCACTCATAAAAACAGTCATTTGATTCACTCCTGAAGGATTCAGCTGTTTTGAAAGAATCATTTGAATGACTCAGTGATTCAATCATGACTTGCTGCCACCTGCTGGCGGTTTTAAGTTTCCCATCATATTATTTTTTTTTTTCCAACATATTTCTATATTCAGAGTTTTGTATTTAAAACATTAATCTCATAACATTATTTATGCAATTATAAATACAGTCTAAATATATAAATACCACATCTAAATGTTATGTCATGCAGCCTCTGGGCTAAGATTTTGTTTACATGATTTCATGAATAACAATAGCCAGTCATTGATTCACATTAATGAAGTATTCAGAGAAAAATCCTTTCTGTTTTCATTTACATTTTTTATTAAAAAAAAAATATTCTTTTTGTAGAACTGAATTTTGAAATTACCAGAATACTGCATGGTATCATGATACTACTTGGTATCATGATACTTTAGCTGGTATAGTATCGTTTAGTATAGTATTATTTTTATGGTATCGTGACAACCCCAGTTTACTGTACATTTAGTTAATCATTAATTACTACCTTATTTATTGCATGAATGTGGATTTTTAATACATTGTAAATAATGGCTAATATCCCCTTACTATATGTTAAATTAATCATTAATTACAAGTGTTTGTGTTTAACCAATGCATAACTGTGGACAAGTTTATCATTAATTACTAATTTATTTATACTTACCTATTGCATAATTCTGGACCTTTAAAATAAAGTGATACCTTTCAACCTAGGTCTACTTGCAGAGAATGCAGAGTAATACACATAAAATTCCTTTTAATAATCATCCAGGAGCAGCTGGAAAACACTACTTTAGTGTAACTTTGTTTAGGTTTATCCAGAAAAATCAGGCTTCACTTATGTGTGTGTGAGCTCAGATGTTCTGCAGTCAGACTCACTGTTCTGGACGATGTCTTGCATCTTCTTCCAGACTCTGAACGGCAGGTTGCCCAAGTAACGTGGCACATGAATCAAATCTCCAGAAGGCGTCTGTGGATCCGGCTGTGAGATCTGGACTCTGGAAGAACATTCAGGAGTCAGAACTGCAGTGGATTTGGATCAGAAGCAGAGAGACCAGAGACACCAGCAGATCACTCACCTTTCCATTGAGACTGGAAACTCCTGCAGAACAAACACACCACTGATCATCTACAACTCAATCATCAATCAATCAATCAATGATGTGAAATCAGACCTTCAGAAAGCAGACATCACTGGCTTTCATCATCTCCTCCGTGTCTTTGATTGTGTGTGAAAGAGCTGAGATGTGTCTGTTGATCTCCTCCAGCTTCTCCTTCATCATCTGCTGCTTCTGCTCCTCTTCCTCCCTCAGTGCAGTGATTGTAGCTTCTTCTTCATTTCTGAGAAACTGATGAAGCTTCTCAAACTGCTGTTTAATCTGATGCTCTGTGTGCTCAGCTTGAGACTGAAATTAAACCACAATCACTTCAACCATCTTCATTAACACACATCAACACAATCACATCATTCAGATCTGAGATAAACTCAGATACTGGCATACAGTGGTTCCAGAAGCAGATTGATGATCATCATATTAAATATATTGTGATATAAAATATATCAGATCATAACTGTATATAGTGATCCTACAGCTGTAATGAAAATGAGTTTTGACTGTGTTTCCTCACTTTGATGTGTCGAACTGTTTTCTCAAACTCTCCTTTAACATTTTCATGGTGCTGAAGTTTCTCTTGTAAGGGCTTTAGTGCTGTATTGAGCTCCTCCTAGAATTTAAAGTGAAAATCTATAAAACACCAGGGCCCGAATTCACAAAACAGTTTTTAATCTTACCACTAAGAGTTCTCCTAAATAGCAGTAAATGTTTTTAGCTAAAGTTTTCCCTTTAAGGGGTCATCGGATGCCCATTTTCCACAAGTTGATATGATTCTTTAGGGTCTTAATGAAAAGTCTATAATATACTTTGATTAAAAATTCTCAATGGTTTTGTAAACAACACCCTTTTTACCTTGCAAAAATCATCTCATTCTGGTCGAGGCTGCTTTAAATGCAAATGAACCACAAGGACAGGAACCTGAGAATGGCTCAATTTAAAAAAAAAAAAAAAAAAAAAGGAGTATTATTTTTACAGATGAATTAAAAAGCACTGCATGGATTTTTATCATTATAGGGTAGATTTGTACATACACTGCCAACACACATTAATGTTCAAACAACATGAAAAAGTGAATTTAGCATCCGATGACCCCTTTAAAACCTATTAACAATACATCACAAGGCAAAAAGTAGCTCATAACTCGCAGATTTAGGAGAAAATCTAAAAAATATTAGGCTTGTCAGCAGAGCCGGATTAACGCAAAGGCAAACTAGGCACGTGCCTAGGGCCTGATTGGCGGGATGGGGCCCAGACAGAGGGACAAAAAATAAAATAAAATAAAATAAAATAAAATGTATAAATGTCCTATCTACAATTTATTTCAATATTTATTAATTAACTAAAAATAGTGACGATGTTTATCTTAACCATAGACTGTTACATTACGTCACATTAACGCCAGCTCATGACTGTATAGAGGCGCCAGCCAGTTAAGTCCGAGGGGACGTCAGCGGCGTTCAGAGGCGGTCAGAGGTCAGAGCGGGACAACAAAGCTAGCAGGCAGGTGTTTTTTGAGTAGGCTAACAAGATGCTTTCGGGTGCGGCAAAACGTAAAAAGAAAAAAAATGAAGAGGAACAAAAGAAGAGACAGCGGGGGGCTTTACAGAAGTTTCTGTTGGGCAGCTGTCCGACAGCTGTGAACCTGAGCTGAGCTGCTGAGTGTTGAATACCAGAAAATGGAAATAATGATGCTTATCCATGAAAATAAACATCTTTACTACTACAGCACACTTTCTCTTACTGCAAATTTTATTGGTCTTTGTATATTTGAATACTTATTTAACTATTCAATTTAATCAACACATTTAATTAAGATTTTCTGCAAAATGCAATAGCTTACAACATTTATAAATTGTTATAAATAAATTTTGCAGAAAATCTTAATTAAATGTGTTGATTAAATGTAAACAGAGCAAATAAGATAAACGTATTTGCTCTGTTTACATAGTTTACTGACACCTATTGGTTATTTACTGGTACTACTGCCTTAACAATGACACTCCCAATGGATAAGATGAGGATAATTTAATAGCATTTAATAGAGCCGTGTAATGACGTATAAATAATGAATATCAAAAAATTGTCTGATAGACTGTTTAATATACAACACATGACTTATTTTGGCATACAAACAAGCAATTTGTAAACAAAGACTAGGCTATGTAAAATGTGAATTAAATTTTATTAGTAACTTTGGTAAGTTTCAGATTTCAATTCATAAATAACATCGATGGATGGGGGCCCAAAAAATGCAGCCTGCCTAGTGTAGTCCATTTATTTAATCCGGCTCTGCTTGTCAGTCCTAAATTTAGGACTCCTACTTTTTTTTTTCCTAAGAGTATTTCACAAAGCGTTTTAGCACTAAAACTAGCTCCTAAATCTGTGAAACGTTAGGAATTGTGAGGAGGACTCCTAATACCAAGCCACAAACTATCCTAAAATGGCTGTTGCCGGCTATACCTCACAACATCACGATTTTGAATAGAAATATTCCAAAACCTTAGAATTAGACACTTTGACAATATGCCAATGATAACCATAAAAAGAAAAGAACCATCAAACCACATGTCGGCGCACGTGATTAACCGCTCCCGTGTGATGCGCTCATACCAAGAAGCCTCCGAACGCCAAACGTGTTCAAACATAATGAGCTTTTGTGTTGACAAAGATGCGACGCGGTCAGTGGAATAAGAAAAACAAAAAGGATATGGGAGCGAACGTCTTTTAACTTAAGTGCCGCATTTTGTAATACCGTTTCATGCATGAAACGCTGCAAGAAAGGCGAGTGCAACAGCCAAACGGGTCCATGTTTACAATCGGGATTTAAATTTTTTTGGCATATTGGCCAGCGCTACTGTGATAAAGTCACATTCCCCGTCGCTGGGGAAACAGGACTGGCGCACACACACACATACATATACACATATATATATATATATATATATATATATATATATATATATATATATATATATATATATATATATACACACATACATACACACAGTGTTGGGGAGTAACTAGTTACATGTAACGGAATTACGTAATTTAATTACAAAATAAATGTAACTGTAATTAGTTACAGTTACTGAGAAAAAATGTGTAATTAAATTACAGTTACTTTTGAAAAATGCCAGTGATTACAAAGGGGATTACATCTGTTTTTTTTCACACCCCCACCCCCACTTACAGATTAAATTGACTTCTTTCATAAATTGCATTGACAGCTCTAAAATGAGACACTGTAACATGGGGTTGTTTGGGTGTTTTGTTCATGTTCTTGTTTTCATGTCTTTTATTTTGTTGTTTGATTTCATGCTGTTTGTGTCTTGCTTCCCTTGCCCTCATGTATTCCTGCTATTGGTTCCCTAGTTCAATGTGTGATGTTCTTATTGGTTGTTCTTGTCTGTTTGCTCTTTGGTTTGTTCATTTCATGTGACCTTCTCTGTTTGGTATATATAGCCCTCATGTTGCCATTGTCTCTTGTTTTGTATTAACGTAATATTGTTCCAGCTGTTGGTGAGTCTTTGTTTATGTTCATGCTGTTTCCATTCATACCAAGTCAAGTCGGTTTCAGTTAAGTCATTGTTACAGACACAAATGTT
The DNA here is from genome assembly GCF_022985175.1 of Labeo rohita. NCBI lineage: Eukaryota > Metazoa > Chordata > Actinopteri > Cypriniformes > Cyprinidae > Labeo > Labeo rohita. Next base: position 49,604,905 of record NC_066871.1, read on the forward strand.
TCAGGAGTTTAGGACACAGAGTAGGATACATGCTTATTTGATAACCGTTTTATTTCCTATTTGGGTTTATGCATAAACATTTTTTTTTTCCCCTCTGTCCTCCCAGCTTTTTCCTGTCATCTCTCTACTGTCCTATCACAATAAAAGGCATAACTCCCCCCCCCAAAAAAAAAGTCTGAAATTGTGGTGGCTGTGCTTTAAATTATATTATTACACAGCTCTGTGGAATGCTTGATTCTGATTGGTCAGTCATGACATTCCAAGGTATGTTATTCCCTAATAACAACTGGTAAAAGCTAATAACTCAGACTCATTTGGGGCAACTTAAGTCAGTGCTATACACTTCATAGTTTTTCTTGGCAAAAGCTTTGTGTTTGGTTAGTTAATAAAATATTAAAGCTTAATTCAATATTATGTGGACAATTTCTTAATTCTTTCACCCTGGTATCATGGACTTGCTCTATTGTTTCATACAAATGCAGCTGCTGCCATTTGTTTATTTATTGTACACTGTAATGGATTATAAGATAACTAACAAACTAGTACTACTACTTAATTATTTATGTGGTGAAATGTTGTGTAAGAAAACTGGTATGACTGCACTGTATCCCTAAAATGTCTAGTTTGAACTTGCTGTTTACTAGCAACTGATTTCTTCATGGAAGCTCTAATTATTTTGACACAAAACATCTAAATAATCTATCAAGCAGCTGTGTAATAAGTGAGATAATGTACATCCAGCCAGTTGTTACTTATTATAATATTAATTGAAGTGATGAAGGATTTGTATCTGATCTGACAGTAATCAGTGCTGAGTGCTACTGTAATGTTCACTCTGCCTGGTTTAAATGTTTCAAAATGATTAACAGTTAAAAATATTAGAAATTTAGAAAAGTACTTACTTTAATAAAATAATTGAAAAGTTACACTACTTATATTACATTTTAAAATCAAGTAACTTATAATCTGTAACCTATTACATTTCCAAAGTAACCTTCCCAACACTGCATACACACCCGCTTACTTACCTCATTCATTCGCTGCACCGTTCCTCTAGCGGGTGCACACGCAATCCTGATAGCACATGGACATTCTCCCATTTCAGCACTCTCCCCTGTCTGTATGCATTTCCCGGTCATTTCATACACGTACACTGCACTTGTTGTGTCGTTTCGTCCCTGTGATGTTTGTTTGTCTGTGTGGCGTAGTCAGTCTTCCAGCGGGAAACATCGCGCCGGCCAAACCGAACGAACGAGCGGCAGCCGATTATAAAGGTGCGTTCACGCTATATCGGAATTCCCGTAATTACTATATTCCAACTTGTACAAAGCTTTCACGTCCTCGCAGAACTCGGAATTACAACTTGTGAACTGGGAGTCTTCTGAGAGCTACGACTTGTACCACGTGACCAACGTAGGCTCTGTTTAGGCGTTGATAGTTCTTGCCATAGAAAAGCATAATTTCGAGTCTGAAGACGTGAACAGCTCCAAATAGACCCTCACATGTTGTCATCTCGAAATTAAGGTAATTACCATATGGCTTGAACGCAGCATGACATCATGGGCTTGGTCGCCCTGGCGCAGCGCAACCGGAAGCTGGCGAAACCATTGTGTAGTTTGAATAGGTGTTTTTGTGTGTATTTAGCGTGGAAATTGTGTTAAAAGTATTATGTGTTAATGGATTGTGTGTTTATTATTATATAAATGGAGCTGAATTGAATTATTATTGATTAATTATAACAAATGTCCAGTAGATGCAGTACTTGTGTGTGAATGAAATGTTGTATTTACCTGTGAAGGGTATGGTCCAGAAAGGGGCGGGGTTTGGTCTATATAAGCCGTGGCCAAACCCATAGACGTTACTTGTCAAAGCAAGAGTGCTACTGCATGCTTCAAGCAAACCCAAAACCCAAAACCCTTTCCTATACTGTGGATACCTGTTTGTTCTCTCTCTCTCTCTCTCTCTCTCTCTCTCTCTCTCTATATATATATATATATATGAATGCTCCTGACACATATTATACGTCCATCAAATACTTTACTTCAAAAGCTCATTTTAAAGAAATACGTCACATGGATTTAGAGGCTTTTGCATCTGAACTCTTCATATATATACATACTCTGCAGGAAGGTAGATCTCCAGGATCAGGGTTGGGCATCCCTGCTTTAGTAGTTTGGATTTTTGTTATTTTTTTGTGTGCACTTGTATATATTCTTCACTGTGGATGAACTTTCTGGCACTGTAAATAAATTTCACCTTGCACGAAAGTGCTTTGCAAGTAAGCCATCATTTTTTTACATCTTTCACGGACTCACATGTTTCCCCCAAAGGCAAGCTGTTGAGCTCGTCTACAATATTTCTATGAATAGGCCTAAATCTTTGACACAGACCCCTCCCACATCAGCCAATCACTGTGTACATAGTTTGTAATGCTAACATCACCCGTAGCAACAAGATCAACACCTCCCTTACTCTTAGCTTAAGACTTCTCTCTATTCCTTAGTAAAAGTTTGTCTCAGCAGCTTTGTGAATAGGTTTTAAGAGAGAACTCTAAAGAGAGAGCTAAAAACTACTGCTATTTAGGAGAACTCTTAGTGGTAAGACAAAATGTTTGTGAATACGGGCCCTAATGAGACAAACTTTTTCTAAGTGATTGGCTGATAGGGGAGGGGTCTCTGTCAGAGATTTGTTCACAGAAATATTGTAGAGCATGGTATTATGTTACCATATTCAAATACATTATTTATTTATTTATTTATTTATTTAATGTTGGCACATTCAAATAAAGATTTTTAAAATACAGGCTAAGTTAGGCACTAATTAAACAAGTTTATGTTCAGCTGATTGTCAGCCTTTTACATGTGTGCTTCTCATAAACAATCAGCTGATATGCATATAAACAGCCTTTTTATTAACAGAATAGAATAATCATTTGGTAAAAGAAAACCAAATGGGATGCAAGAACAGCGGTTACCCAACGTGTTAATGACAACAAGGATATAATCAAAAAAAAAAAAAAAAAAAAAAAAAGCTGGAGTTTGTATAACCTCCAAAACCAAAAAAGTTTTGTGGGAAAACATATGTGTGCAGATAAATGCAGAGTGTTTCTAAAACATTTAAGTTCAAAGGCAGATTGCTAACAACAGCCATTTTGGGATAGTTGGGATTTGGTCTTTGGTCCTCTTCACTACTCCTAACATTTCATAGATTTAGGAGCTAGCTTTAGTGCTAAAACGCTTTGTGAAATACTCTTAGAGCAAACATTTAGGAGTACTAAATTTAGGACTGATACGCCCATTATTTTTAAGAATTTCTCCTAAATCAGCAAGTTATTTGTTACTTTTAGTCTTAAGATGTTTAGTGAATATGGACCCAGAGATTTATGATATATGTTCATCTCATATGAGCAAAATGGAACTTTCTTCTATATGTGTTAATGCTCAGATATAAATCTGTCTTACCTTATATGTTGAAACCACTTCACTGATGGGTCTGAATTTGTGATTGTCGTGTTGTTCTGAATCTCTGCACACTAAACACACCGGCTGTTGATCCTCCAGACAGAAGAGTTTGAGTTTCTCACTGTGTAAACTACAGATCTCCTCAGATCCTGATGAACGACTGTCATTTCTCTCCTTCAGGAACGACTCACACAAGTTTTTTAACACAAGATTAACTGGAGGATGATCTTTGGATGATTGTCTACAAACAGGACACTCCTGAGTTTTCTTGGTTCTCCAGAACTGTTGAAGACACTCTTTACAGACACTGTGACTACATGACAAAACAACAGGAAACTTGAAGATTTCACAGCACACAGGACAAGAAAGCTCTTCTACAGATAGTGAATCCATTTTCACAGTTTGAGCTCAAGCGATATAAACATTACTTTCACTTTCTGAACGATTTTAAAAATTAATCACAAAGATCTGCTGATCTGTTTTAAATGGTTAAAAAATCCTTAAAGTGTTTCTCTTTGTTTTTCACTGATTCTTTGTTTTCTTTAGTAAAGACAGAAGAGAGAACAAGAGAAAGCAGAAATAATGAGTCTCTTCCTGGTGAGTGTTTTAAGAGAGTGGAATTTGACCTTTGGGTGTGTTCGAACAGGTCAGATGACACGACCAGGATTACTTCATGACAGGTTACATTTTAACAAAATGCATTCAAAATTAACTTTCATCTAAAAACACAAATAATGATAACCCTCAAGACACTTTGTTTTATTTATTGCTCTTTAATTGTCAAGAGTTTCTCCAGTGTTTGTTATGAACAGATCTTTGTCAGAATGATTTCTTCACATGCTGAATCTCACTTATAAACACTTGTCTGTTTTTCATGCTGGTTGTCAATGTTTAGAGACATGAGCAAAGAAACTCAAGTAAAAGATTACTGAAGTAGAAGTACAAGTAACAATTGTAATAATTACTTTAGTATAAGAGTAAAAATGTGTCCAATGAAAATACTATTTAAGTAGTGTTCTTATCTAAGTGTAAGGTAAAGGTAAATTAAAAGTAATAGACTAATGGTGTGTTGTTCATCATAAATTATTTCAGGAGTGGAAATGGCAAATAACTCATGCTCACTCCTCTACTCCCTCTACTGGTTATAGTAATAATTTCAGGTCATCTGTAAAAAAAAAAAAAAAAAAAAAAAAAAAAAAAGAAGCCCAATAATTGTGGCTCACATCATTTATATGATTCATATGATTTATATGATTCAAATAGATGCATGTAAAAATTAACATAAAAAATGGTTTACAAACTTTTTTAATTTGAGGTCTGAGTACTTGAAAAGTCATATTCTATATAATGAGTACTTGAAAAATCTGTTATTTTATATCCTATTATCTATTGGGTACTGATTCGTTCTACAATCACTGTGAGTTATGGCTTCTTCTCCTGCTATTGTTGTCTGCACTGCTTGCCACATGTATAGCTTATCGATCTCTGTCAGCAGTGAGGGATTTACATGTGATAAATGCAAGGAAATATTTAGGCTGACAGTGAATATTTCAGAACTAAAAAATAACTGTAAAAAATAAAAAACACAATTTGTTGAGTCAGCTTAAAATAATTTTTTTACCCTGCTGCCATAAAATTTTAAGTTCAGTCAACTAAAATAAGTTTATTCAAGTAGAATCGTAGAATACCAGTTTGCTAAACACACTCGTGGTCAAAACACGCATCGACTCAGTAATACATGAAACACTGATTACATTACACATAACATTACTTGTTTTATTTTAGATATTATCCTGCACTGATTGTAAGGCCAAATGTGATTGGTTGGAGCGAGAACATGCAACGATTGGTCAGCCCCACGTGGCCGGTATCTGGTTGGCTTAAGTAGAAGGTGGGTGGAGTCCATCCATTTGTGGATCAGTGTGCATCTTGACGCTTGAAATGTTTCGAAATCCACAAATATGCGCTGCGATCCACAAATGCACAGAGAGCTATCCACAAATACGATCAGCGATCTACAAATGCACAGTACGCGATTCACATATAAATGCCGGGCAAAGTTGTGTTTGTAAAATAAATAAAAAAAATATTTGTGAGTATGTTTTTTATTTGCAATTCAATTTTTTTTACTTGTGAATATAATTCATGTTTGTGGAACTCTAAGATTTATTTGTGGATCTCATTCTATTTATTTTGTGAATATGCTTTTTTTTTTGTCAATCGCTTTACATTTATTTGTGGATCATAATGTATTTATTTGGAATTATGCAACAATTCTAACTCCATATACTCTCTTTTCCTACTATATAGTAGGTAAGTAGGCATATTAGAACGCAAATTAAGTATACATACGTCCAAATCTCGCGAGAATGGCTGCGTTCGAAACTGCATATAGTGTAGGTACTTAATTTCAATAAGTACTTACTTAACGAGCGCTAAAAGAGTACGTACTTTACAGCCAAATCTCGTTGAGTATGAATGTAATTCGGACGTCATCGGCCATGTTAACGTTATCATGTGATCTACGAGCTCATAACAAGCGCAACAATTTAAAAGATACGAGAGGCAGGTTTGATCTAGCCGTATATATTTTGATGTTGATAATTGTTCTTGTTAAAGAAACAATTTTACATTTTATTTTACCTTTTTTTTAACTTTAGAATATATTGTTAATCATGTTATCCAATTCTTTGTAGTTAATTTCTTCATTTTCTGTGTAAAATTGACTTAAGTGGTTTAAATCTCCGTTGTTTCTTTTTTTTCTTGTTGAATTTAACTGTCCTTTCATCCACCAGGCTTCTAAAAAAAAGCACCGTGGTGAATTATTCAGATATTTAACCTTGTTATTATTATGTTGTTGTTGTGTTTTTCTGTGTATATAATGTCATACCATAATGAATGCATGATATCCCAGTTAGCAAATTTCCTTTGGCCCGGATCTGGCCCAAACCTACAGCTAAAGTGTGGCCCAGATTAGTTTTTGTTCGCCGGCCCAAAATTGGCCCATATGTTTTTAGCCAGAACTGAACCAAACCAGAGCCATAACTCCGGCGTTCATGAGCCAGGTAATACATTTTTATGTGGCCCATATATGGGTCTTATGTTTAATTTTAGTAAGGCTGAGTTCTGTTAAGACCTCACTGCCCTAATGTGGCCCACATGCGGCTGACTGTACATGTAAAATTCATATTAACTAGAGAGTAAATCACACACTCAACAACAAAAATGTAAATAAAATAATTTACTTTTGTCAGTGCAGGTTAAATGCGCTTTACAGTTACTCATTATTGCGTTAGAATATTCCTATAAATATATAACACATGTATTTAACATTACAATATGAGTTGGAATCATTTTTTAAGAATATAAATCAAAAACAATTAATATTCAAACCAAAAATTATGACATGGACAAATCTGAGTTGGAATCTATTTTTAAGAATATTTAACAGATATACATAACATTAAAAAAAATTAAATGGACAAATTTGAGTCAGAACCTGTTTTTAAGAACAAATAACATTAAACTTGAGTGTTGAGAAGAAAAGTGTTGAGAAGAGAAGAGTTGCTTGAAAGTGTGTTGCTTGAAACGACAATGCACTGTCGTTTATTCATTCTCTCTTTCCTCCCACCATCTCATTCTCCAGACAGGTGCAGCCACTTTATAAAGTTAATTTCAATATCTTTATCTGAAGCCCTTCCAGTCAGGAGATTCTGCACCTACAAAGAGAAATCAGGGCTCGCAAAATTTTTAAATCCCTGGTAGCCCTTCGGGCAGGCACTCTTCAGTTTTTGGTAGCCTGAAATAAATGTAGGTAGCCCGAATAAAATAAAGAGATTTTTTAATGTAGAATATTGTAAAGGAAACAAAACATTAATCAAAAACATTTTCAAAACAAATTACAACAACCGCATAAAACAGTCAAATTACAATCATCAACTCAAATATTTGGTTCTAACTGAACAGAAATTTCTATGAACTTGTAAAAAAAATGTATAACATGAATCAGTCAGATTCTGAATATGAAATTTCAACTGAGGTCACGGATGAGACGATGCCACTCGACGTTGAGGGCATAGCATCTCCTTCATCACCTTTCTCCTCCTGTGCGTCGGTCTCCACTTCTCTGCTCTTTGTTCTTGTTGAAGTTTTATGTTCCAGGTGTCTTGAGCCTTTTCCAGAAAACATCCAGAACCAAACTGCCTTGTCAGGGCAAAAAGATTCAACTGATTCTCCATTTATGGAGAGTTGCATGCAGTCATTCAGTGTTTCGGGCTGTAGAGAGGTACGATGTGTTGTTTTTACTCAGTTCATGCAGGAAAATCCTCTCTCACAGATGGCTGTTGATGGACTAAGTGTCAGCATTAATTTCACCAGCAGTAAGATTTGCGAGAGGTGTTCTGGATTCTCAGGGAGGAGATCCCTGTACAAGCAATCTAGCTTGCTGCCCCAGTGTTCTGCAAGCCACATTTTTAGATCCATCCATTCTTGTGGAATTTTCTTCTTCTCTTCCTCATCTAGCAAACTGGCAAAATGTGTGACAAGATAATTCACCTCTTCATCCCCATAATTTGCCAGCTCTTCTCTGAGGCAGGGAAGAGTGGAAGGGTCAAAAACCTTAAAACAAGAGAGAGGCTTTTCACACAGATTTTTAAATCTGCTGTCCATGTACTTGACTGTGTTGTCAATAATCTTCTGAATCTCTGCACCAAGGGTGTCTTTGTCTGTGCCCTCACCTCTTCTAGCAGCTCGCTGGCTTTTTGTGAGCTGAGTTCCACAGTAGCAAATGCTGCCATCCTCGTTCACTGTGAACTTTGTGTCCAAAGGTTTCTGTTATTCTCCTGGTTTTGTTTTCAGGCCAATTAAGCATGATGTGGTGCTCTCAACTAACTTATTTGTTCGCGTGATGTTCAAGTTGTCATGCTGAAAATCAGTACTGCACTTGGATAAGATGGTACTGTAGCCCAACATGAAATGCAGGAAGCGAACAAATTTCTCACTCTTCATCTCCTGCACCACCCCCTTTGCTTTGGCTTCATCCTCTGACTTGATATCACTTACTTCTGCCATGTTCTCCATATGAACAACAGTGGGAGTGTAATTTTTTTTCCACAGCCTTTAGACATCTCAGCCAGCTTGGAAGCCATCGTGTGGTCTTCAGGCCACTGAAACGTGCTATTTTCTCATTTAACAGTTCACTTATTTCTGTCAGTTCTCTTCACTTCTTTGGGGAATAGTAGTACATCTTAAAGATGGTTTTCAGCGTATCTTCAAATTTCACCAGGTACTCACAGCCTTTCACACTATCCAGCACGGCTAGCTCTAATTTGTGTGCCACACAGTGGATTGTTATGATGTGGGGTATTCTCTGTTTCAGTCTCCCAGCTACTCCTGTTTTCACACCCATCATCACTGCAGCACCATCAAAATTCGCACACACTACTTTTTATTCCATGTGTCTTCTCTGATACGCATGGTGTTCACTGCCTCATCAATAGCCTCTAAAATACCTGCAGCATTTGCACTCTTGATTGGCTGACATTTGATCATGTATGTGGATATGTCACCATTATCTCTCACATACCTGACATGAACCAACTCCTGTTCTATTATACCAGTGTCTGTACTGCCATCTGCAAGAACAGATAAGAACCTGCTTTCTTGAATTTCCTTTTCGATCTGGTCTCCTGACGTTTGTGCTATTGCTCCAATAAACTCTCTGCAAGCGTGGTCATTGAGGTAAGTGGAACCAAGGTCTAGGCCATTAGCTTTTTGAAGTTTGCAAAGACTGCTAAATTTTGCCAATGGCAATTCACTTTTTTTCAATGTAGTATGCTGTTCTGAAAAGTTTTTTCATGACTTCCTGTTGTGCTTGGTTTATTTTTAGTATGTTTTTTGCAATTGGTGTTTGTTCTGGGAAAGATGCTGCAGACTGAGCACCAATGCATTTCTTGTGATGCAGGGATTTCTCATGGGTTCTGATGGGGTCTTTCCTAAAATTACTGGTCCCAGTAACAAATGCACTTGTCGAGTCAGAAATCGAGGGAAACTCACGACACACCCGGCAGAACATTAGGTTATTTAGCTTATCGTGTTCCAGCCACAGAAAATCTTTTGTCCATGAAACCAAAAAGCTGCGCTTTCTTTTTGCCTCATAGTCTGATTTTTCTGAACTTTTCCGCTTTGTGGCAGTCTGCGTTTCTTTGGCTGTCCCTTCACCCTGATCTGTCTTGTTTGGCCCAGCAGAACTAAAATACCTCCGTAAATCCATGCGCTTATTTTCACACACGCACACACATAAACGTATGTGATATTCGAAATTCTCTCCACTGCGCAAACAATTTCTATCTCGTTTAAGCTTGCTGCGAGAGATTTCACGTGTCAAGTGAGGATAGTAATGACTGACAGGACGATCTCGTAGGCATTGGTGCGCAACAAATACGTCCCTGACCAATCAGTACTGCCGCTCCTTATACGCCGTTCGCGCAATGGCGAATCAAAAGTGAAAGTAAGATTAAAAAAAGCGAGCGCGAATTCAAATGCAGTTTCAATATTCCACATATTTATAGTGGCTCCCCGTTGCCCGAAAACTACATAGAACATAATTACCCAACTATATTTGTAAGAGAATGCAAAAGCATTAAAATATATTGTTCCTCCCTGTAAGATAGCCCGACGAGCAGGACGGATACATTTTGGTAGCCGACTGGAAGACACAATAACCCCGGGACGTCGGGCTAGCGATTTTGCCAGCCCTGATTCTATTGACACGAAATCCATAACTTTGAGTCAGGACAGTCCGAAGATGATATGACTTAATTTTGGTGAAAATCGGACCAACGGTCTAGGAGGAGTTCGAACAAGTAGGTTCCCAGCTAACACAGTTACGTCGTGACAACGTTACTGGAACGGACCATATTCGTCGCAGCGACGTACCAAATAACGTTCCAGCGACCTAACTCTGTGATTCCCATATTTGTCGTGGCGACGTTACAGTGTTACGTTGGTGGGACGTGACAAGTACGTCCTAACGACCAAACCAGTACGTCCTGACAACAAAACTACCACGTTCCTTATATTTTAATTTTTTACTTCTCACCTTTAGTCTGGTCCAGAGGATGTGCTCGTACCACCTTTAAATAGGTATATAAATGACAAACTCATAAACATGTTCTGCTATAAAAAAAAAAAATAAAACACTTAATTCTAATGTTTTTTAATCGTTATAGGAGATTTTAGTGAATATATTTAATACATACATGCAAACCATTACAAAAACATTACATTCTAAACATTAAATGAGCAAAAACAGTGCATTCATTTATTAATCAGCATTTATTCAGTGTTATTTCTACAAACACTAAGCGAATACATTTTGAACATTACACCTATTCTTTAACCATGCAAAGTGTTACCAAGTCATGAGCACAGATAATTTAACACATCAATACATAAATCATGTAAATTTTACTGAAGTGTTTTAATTTTACTGAAAATTATCTGTTATCTCATTACTGATGGGTATAGTTAACGATTTTATCTGTAAAAATGATCAATAATTAATCAATACTCATTGACAACTCCCTATAATCTGGTATAAAAAAAAAAAGACACTGATAAGAAAGGAAACAATTCAGTAGTGACTTCTTTATTACTTTAAGTTAATTTGTTTCCTGAGTGTCCTGTTTATGAAACACCTGCTACAAATATCTGATGGTGATGTGTTTCAATACTGCTTCACTATCAAAAGCAAAACCTAAACAATATTGTCATTACCAAAGGACCAAAGTACCCGAGTACTCTGATGTCAAACATGTTCTTCCTCCTCTTCGCCACCCTGAGCCTGTACTGCCAATATCGTTCTCTGGCACCTGAAAGAGAGGATCACCCTGTTAATGTTGCTAATGTATGTACACAATCAGTCAAAAATCTGCCGTCTTTGTGTTTCAATGTTTTTCGATAGAAGTCTATTCAAGTCCATTTAATCAAACTTACAGTACAAAACTGTAATATTGTGAAATATTATTTTTAACAATGTTTTCTATTGTTTTTCAAATACACGTTAAAATGTATTTCATTCCTGTGAGGCAAAGCTGAATTTTCAGTAGCCTTAACTCCAGTCTTCAGTGTTACATGATCACTCATATGATGAATTGATGCTCAAGAAGAATTACTGATTATCAATGTTGAAAACAGTTGTGCTACTTAATTTTTGTGTAAATTGTGGTTTTTCAGAAGAATTTTATGAATACAAAAATAAGCAAAACAAAAAAGCTGTTTTTTAATCTTTTGTAACATTATAAATGTTTTTACTGTCACTTTTGATCAATTAAATGCATCCTTGTTATTAATGTCTTCCCAATGAAAAGAAAATCTTAGTGACTCCAACCTTTTGAACTGTAGTGTACACCAAAAAAAAAAATGTAGGCAGCACAACTGTTTTCAACAACAACGATAATAATCAGAAATGTTTCTTGAGCAGCAAATCAGCATATTACAATGATTTTGAACACTTACAACTGGAGTAATGATGCTGAAAATTCAGCTTTGATCACAGAAATGATTTACATTTTAAGATTAATTTCAAAGTTTGACCAACAGTATACATTACTACATTTAAATGAAAACACATCTTGTAATAAACAATGCACACATTCTCAAAGAACTTACGTTCTGATGATTACTGCCTTCCCTCACGGCTGCCTTCTTCAGTGGTTCCCAGACTTCCTCATTTATCACCTTTCCTTTGAATCTACACAAAAAAAATAACAAAGAATTTGGATAAGTCACCCCAGACTTTTTTTGATGGTGGCCACAAACGGTCAAGGTGCCTTTTGAAATCTTAAGTGGTTCTCCAGCTTCTAAAGTAAAAGCAGAATCTGGGGCCTTATTCAGAATTTTATCTTACTACTATGTGTCCTAGCTAGGATATTTAGTTTAAAACCTATTTACAAACTCTTAAGAGTCTACAATATCTAAAAAGAGGGTTCAGTCAATGCATAGACCAGGGATCCTCAAATCTGGTGCATGAGATCCACTTTCCTGCAGAGTTTAGCTCAAACCCCAATCAAACACATCTGAGCAATGCCAATCAATGTCTTCAGGATCATTAGAAAATCACAGGCAGGTGAGTTTGATCAGGGTTGGAGCTAAACTCTGGAGCTCTTAATACTGAACTCCCTAAAGTGCACCAGATAGACAAATTTAACTTTAAACTGTACAGTACATTATTTCTTACACAAGACCATGGCCCCAGATCCCCCAGGTAGACCAAGGTCCAGCTATCCTTTATAGTCTCAAAACAATCCTGTGGGAAACACAGCAAAATGATTTTGTGTATGATTTAGGCATGGGGAGAGTAGGGCTGCACAATAAATTGCATGTAATTATCACGCACGTATAGTCAGTAAAGCCAGTTTCTTTGATTAGTAGTAAATTTCCATCACCTGCATTCAGCTGGAACAGCAATTTAAACATGGAGTCGTAAATCACTCACAAGCTACGCAAAATTGTGCTCATAATCGCAGATGAATCGCATTTGATTATGAGCGTGATTCTGCGTAGCTTGTCAGTCATTTACGACTCTGTGTAATAATTGCTGCTCCAGCTGGATGCATGTGATGGTGATCTACTACTAATCAAAGAGACAGCTTTATTGACTAATGCACTTGACAATCGCATGCGATTTATCGTGCAGCCCTAGGGGAGTCTTCACAATGGTCAAATTCAGGCCAACTACTTTTTTTTTTTTTTTTTAAAAATGGCCAGGAGCTCGGGAGGTGCAATACAATATAAGTGCAATATAAAGAAACAAAAATAAATAAATAAAAAAATACAGTTTACTTAAAGGAGAATAATCATCCTGAGGTATATGTGTTTGTATAGACCAATTATCTGTTTGTAAACATTCAGGATGCGCGCGCAGCATGGTTGCAGAAAACCCGGGAGGGATCACCTTTACGGCTAGAGAATTACACAGATACGGTACAAAATACTTAGATTTAAAAAGAGTGTGGATTATATTAATTAGATGTCATTTTCAAAATGTTATTCGCATATTACAAGAGCTTGTCGCCCAGTGATAAGCACTGTTATTCAAAGAAATTGCCGTTAGATAGTGGGATAGTCTTACAAATCCGAAACCAGGATGATGTTTTTTTTATGGGCGGTTCAAGTGGCAGTGTATGGAGCCATGGAATAAAAGAATAAAAAATGTAAATTTGATTTTAGATTTCAAAATACGGACTGTATTTTCGCAATTCTGAGATTTTTTTATTTTCGCAACTCGTCATTCTCTCTTTCCCCCTCAGCTTAATTCCCAAACTTCTGGCTTTTTCCCCCTCAAAATAAACAAAGTCATTAGTTTTGTTAAATCGAGTTATAAAATTGGTAGATATAAACTTGCATTTGTGAGGAAAAAAGTCAGAATTGTGAGATAAAAAAAAAAAGTTTGGTAAAATGTTAATAGTAATAGGTTTAAATAATATGTAATGCTGTAACGGTAGGGCTAATAACGGAACATCCCCTATGAACAGCTTATGTGAATATTATGTAGGCCTATTGTTTAATCAAATTTATGCTTTAAAAGTAGAGTAATCCACTATGCGCGCGCAGCTGCAAGTGACGTCACTGTGACGTGTACTCGAAATTGGTCTATACATATTTGTAAGGAGTGTCATAAGAAATTATGTTTTTTGAAATTATAACCCAGTCTTTGCAAAGTGAACAAGCAAAGAAGATCAAATACCCATAACAAAAAAGGTAAAACAGAGATATAGGACAACTTTGAAGTTGAGGGAGAACATGAGATGGGAGTTTTTCGACACACCCTAACTGTCATGTACCGAAAAAAGAGTTTAGGCAGAGCAAGACAAGATGAGCATTTGACATTAAAAAGTATATAAATTGTATTGTATTCCTCGCCGAGGTTGTTTACAACCACATTTGGGATCGTTAAACACGGGGCACCATAGAAGTCCACTATATAAAGAAAAATGCTGAATTGAATCCTCAAAAAACATAATTTCTTTATGACTGAAGTAAGAAAGACATGAACATCTTGGATGACATGGGGGTGAGTACTAGGGATGCACCGATACCACTTTTTTTCAGTACTCGACCGATACTGATGGTTTTATTTTTGGTACTTGCCGATTCTGAGTACCGATATCAATGTTTTTTAATTTACTGGTAAATTTATAAAATATTGGGTACAGAAACTAAAAGAATATGTAAAATGTTAGTTGTTTAACTTCATTTATCAAATAGATACAGTCAAACCAAAATTCATTCAGACATCTTTTCTCACATTATCAGACAACATTTCTCTGCAAACTGGAACTTATCATTTTTGATCCCAAGTGATCAATTTTACTGTATGCAATTTTTTGGGAGTATATGTCATACTTTTACTTTATTTTGCTGATTTACATAAATGAACTATAGTGTCCTGCACATTAATTAAAAAATGTAAAAAAATTATACTAGTGTCTGAATAATTTTTGATTTGACTATATCTTTCAGTTATATCTACACTTAGTTTTTGCTCAACACTTACACCTAAGTTTTCATTACTTTCACTGTTCATTTTTTTGCTCTATGGTACATCATCTTTAATTCATAGAGCTGCTCCATTGCAGCAGCTACTGTAATCATGCGTTTTGTTGTAATAATGCAGGGAACTATTTGTTATAAATCTCCTAACAGTGATATTTTTGCCAATAAAGTTGTGTATGCTTTATAGTGAATGCCCCTATAAATTTCCAAATTAGTTTTAATCCAAATTATGTGTGTGCTAAGTGAGTGAACATCAATAAAGATCACACAACAGAACTGCGCTCCCCCGCCCCCCTCTCTCTCCCTATCTTTAGATAACTTGTGCATTGTTTTACTTACTTATTTTTGACATATCTGACAGAACTACAAACTTCTGAGTAATGTCTGTGAGAATAATAGCAATATTAACTCGTCAATCTCATACAGTACCACATACCGGTATCGGTGCACCCCTAATTTCTGATCTGGATGTAGACTTCTCCTTTAAGTGATATCTATCTAGATATGAGTAAATTGTGAAATCCAACCCTGTGGATTACCTACCTCTCCTCCTGAGCATTCTGTCGTATGGGTCCAGGAAGTTTTCTTGTATGTCTGATATCGATGCGCAACTCTTTCAACCATGAGAAATGCAGTTCCAGTGTGTCTTCACATCCAGGGCAACAGAACGGTCAGGCAGGCCTGAAATATAAACATATAAGCCACTAAAATCAATTTACATCTATAGTTACATTGTTGGTCCTGTATCTTATATCTGTTTTTCAGTACTGAACAAGTCAGGAGCCAAATCAGTACCTGTTCTCGATAATCATCCCTACTCATAATCATAATAGTTGTCAGCTTGGTGCTGCCCAGACTGTCTCTCCACCTGCTGACAAAAATGTTAGTTTTACAACAATGAATAAAATATTTAGTCTACTAGGTAGTAACAAATGAGCATCTTTTCTTATAAGCAACTGACTGAATCATTGCCTGGTTCACTGGCAGTCAGGACCTTATTAAAAGAAAATGAACCACTAATTTCTTAACAGATTTGTTAAAACGTATCGGATCTTATTTGTGAATGAAAGGTTACGTTAACTAGCATAAAAAGCAAGCATGTAAAAAACATCTTTAACACCAATAGTGAGCAAATGACACAATTTACAGGTCTGTTGCTCGAGGGGAAAATGCGGAAAATGTTCCCACATACACTCCCAGCTAACAAAAAAAGGTCGCCACAACGTCCCCTGAATGGCATCTGCGAACGTCCCCTGGACGTCATCGTGTAGGGTTTTTTGGATGTCATGGGGACGTTGCGAGTTTGTTCGCGGGACGAAACTGACGAAATGGGGACGTTCACGGGACGTACCACGGACAATTGCGGGACGTTCATGAAAACATTGTGGGGACCTATAGCGAACGTTTGCTACAGGTCATTTTAATATACGTAAACATGTCATTAGTCAGATCAGACAAAATTGATCTACCCAAGGAATAAACACACAAGCAATAGTACATTAACAATACATTTTTATTTGTTAAAATATTTTTCTTTTGTGTGTGTGCTTGTCTGTCTGTCGTCTGACGTGTGTTCCAGATGTTGTTCGTTATCCAGGTCTGATTCCACCCTTATGTTCGAAACCTAAAACAATATAAATGAACAAAAATCAGCAATGGTTTTAAACCTTGACTTCGTTTTTGCATAATGACATAATATTCTATCAAACTGAATCATTATCTGCGCGAATGACACCTGCGTAGAATTTCCCGATTGATAGCCAACCTCTTATGATTTTTAAGCCATTGTTCCTATTCTATGTGCGTTTATCAAAAATGCACTTAACACAAAAGCACCAGCATATCGCTGTTTGTTCAATATTGAAGTTCAATATCTGTCAATATTGTATACGTTTAATCGTTTCAGCTTTACGAAAATCTGATATATGGCAATATATGTAAAACACATATATATATGTCGATGTATGGATTACACAGATATATAAAATAGCCGCTTTCAAATATGCGACATATATTTCCCTAAATACACACACATGTCTTTATATTACATGTTCATATATGGGCAACAATGTATATGTAAATGAAATATATGTTAAATATATTTACATATATTTGAACTAAAAATTTAATGGCAAAATATAAATGGCAAAAACAGAATAAGGGTAATGTTTAAAAAACTTTTAATTAACTGATCAGCTACAAAACACAATAATATTAACACTTTTTTTAAAAAGTTATTTAAAATGTATTAAAAGGGATAGTTCCCCAGAAATGAAAATTATTTAATTATTTACTTACCATCATGTTGGTCCAAACCTTTATGAGCTTCTTTCTTCTGCTGAAAAAAGACGATATTCTGAAGAATGTTTGTAACCAAACAATTTTGGGGCTCCACTTACTTTTTTAGTATTTTCCTATCATGGAAGTAAGTGGACAACAACTGTTTACAAACATTCTTCACAATACCTTTTTGTGTTCAGTAGACGAAAGAAGCTCATTCAGGTTTGGATCAACTTGATGGCAGTTAAATAATACAACATTTTTATTTTTGGCTGAAGTTACAGTAAAACAATCAAGTGGCAATATAGTGACAACTACTTTAATTCAGAATTTTTTTTTTTTTTTTTTTTTTTTTTTTTTTGCTGATGCAGTTCAGAGCTCTGCCATTTTGCAGTTCAAGGCTGTACCAATTTGGCCAGAAGTGGTTCCTGGGATGTATCATCATCAAAGCAACTTAAAAAAATGCAGAAAATTAAGTTAGAAGCACATTAATCCTAAAAAGAGCAAGAAATCAGAAAATAAATTCATTGCTATTTCCCATCTTCTTAGGACACAAATATTACAATTTCATGATTTTTTTTTTTTTAAACATGATTTTTTTATTATTAAGTTTGGTTGACTAAAAATCATGTGATGGCATTATTTATGATTCTCAGATTTAAACTATCACCAACAGCACAACAATGCAAAAGGACGCTAAATTATGAAGGTTGTGTAACGTTGTTTTACTTTTCCCCTCAGCTCCCCTGCGACTAGCAACAAACCTTAAATATTGTAGAAACTGTTATAGCGACCTTCACGTCAGCACTGCATAGAAATTAATATCTATGAGAAATGTTTAGGTGCACACAGCATATTAATATCATCATGAAGTAATATTACACATAATATAAATGAAGTAAAATACTTACTTTTGGCATTTCCTTGATATAACTAACTTTCCTGTCTGCTCTGTGTTGTGATTGAAAGAAAATATATCTCTGAGAAAAAGTTCAGGAGAGCACAGCACATAAATATCACTATAAATCCATATGACGTTATAAAATACAAATTTTAAATGAGATAAAACACTTACTTCAAGTGTTTCCCTGTTAAAAGCAACCTCCACGTCAGCACTGCATAGCAATTCAGATCTATGAGAAAAGTTTAGGTGCACACAGCATATTAATATCATCATAAAGTAATATTACAAGTAAATGAAGTAAAACACTTACTTTCTGTGTTTTCCTTGATAAAACCAACTTCTCTGTCCGCTGCATCGCGAGTGAAAGAAAATATTGCTATGAGAAACAGTTTAAATACATAAATTTCGCTATAAATCCATATGACGTTATAAAACACTTACTTTCCCTGTTAAAAATGACCTCTACGTTAGCACTGTAATGCAAATGAGATCTGTAAGAAACGTTTATGTTGGTTTAGAAGCATACAGCTATAAAATATATATGTTAAATGAGGTAAAACACTTACTTCTTACGTTTCCTTGTTAAAAGCACTGCGTAACGTTAATATCGTCATAAAGTAATAACATCTTATAAAACACATATCGCAATTGAGGTAAAACACTTACTTCCGGTGTTTCCTATGCCCTGTCTGCCCCGCATTGCCAGCGAAAGGAAATAACGTTATGTCTCTGGGAAGAAGTTCAGGAGTACACAGCTCTCGTCTCGAAGAAAATGGCCTCTGTGAAAAATATTCCAAATGGGTCAGGCGCGCACACGAGCAATAAATGTCCCGGATGTGACTAATACGGATGAAAGGCCGTATTTACACTAACTAGTGTTCATCACAACAAGTTTAAATCTTTACTCTGAAAGTCCTTAACGCCAGGATATATATATATATGTTTATATATGGCCATGTATCACATTTCTATATGGGTGCTAACGTTAGCTTCAAAAGTGTTTAGGCTAACGGCCAGCAGTCTTACACGACGGACAGCCTCAGCAAACGTTTTAAAAGGTAAACTTTTCATAAAATGTAAATATTACGAGATACGCAGTGGTTACGGTACTTAATGTCTACAAGTATAAAAGTATAAATACCTTTTCGACCGGACAAAAGCGAAAACTCAAGGCCATATCTGGGGAAATCACCATGACCGTTAACTGTCACTCAGCGTTGCCATGGATACATGCGCGTACCCTAAGTGACGTCACTCGATCACGAGCTCATTTGATTGGCTTTCACACTTTTATTTTTGCGCTGCATAACAGTCTTAAATGCAATAACTAAAAAAAAAAAAGTAATTTTCCTTAATAACTTATCTTGTCAGCTTACCAACAGCTTGATAGCCTATGTAAATATTAAAAAGTAAGAACTGATTTATTTGTCTTACCTGTGTTATTTTCCACTTTCTTTTCTATTCTTCATGTTTTCCTTGGCTGCATTCATCACTCTTCAGGGATTCAACCTTATTTTATTTATGTATGGGGAATACATAGGGCCTAATTGTAGCCTAGGTTCAATTACATTATTGAAGTGTATCTTGTTTTTGATGTCGAAATGCTGAAACAGACTTGATAATTACAGAAGTTACTTTTTCTTTTGCATAAATTCAAGTTATTTATTTTGCCACAAATTAAAATATATAGTTTATAGTATAGTACATACTAATAATAATAAAAATAATGCCAATCTTTCCATTTTTCATTCCAATATCACAGTTAAAAAAGGGATTTTGTTTTAAGGAAATATCCTTTAAAATCCAATATGGGTTTATTATTTGTTTTATTATTACTTGTCTTTAATTTAATGAACTCTGAGTTGCAAGGTGTCAGGTAAAGTCCAAGCATGGGCGACTGGATTTTTCATGTGTTGTTATGGGGATGTTTGCAAACTGGTTCGGGCGAATGTCCTCCAAATGTCCGCCAGCGAACGTCAAAAAGAGAACCAAATGCGGACGTAAGTGAACGTCCTCAGAACGTCCGTCAGCGAACGTTACAAAGCGGACCAAATCCGGACGTCCTCCAAACGTCCGCCAGCGAACGTTACAAAGCGGACCAAATCCGGACGTCCTTAAACGTTCGACAGTGAACGTTATAAAGCGGACCAAATCCGGACGTCCTCCAAACGTCCGCCAGCGAACGTTACAAAGCGGACGTACTGCGGACCTAAACCGACGTTCGTAACGTCCGGGGGACGTCCCCTGTTTGCTGGGCTGAAGGTGATTTCGTTAGCCTCGGTCTAATTAAACGTAAACAGTAGTTTATATTCAAGCTTACAATATGGCTAGCATGAGCAACATAAAGCGAGAGTGGCAGGCAGTCAAACAAACTATTACGGTTGAAGTTTTTTTTTTTTTTTTTTTTTTTTTTTTTTTGACAGTGAATACAGTATAGTTTATTGTGTTACATTTCACTAAACTAAAAAGAAGGAATACAATTTTATCTCATGATTTTAGCAGTTAAGGTTACCTCAGACCGCGACATAAGCGAACCAAACATGGCGTTTATTTACGAAATTAATATAGAAAACCTACAAAAATACAAAACACTAATCATCTTACATGATATCTAACCTTATATCAGCAAAACGATGAATAAAAATAGATTTATAGCGCTTACCTTTTCCTTCGGGTCCGTCTGCTGGAAGTTGACCGTTAAAGTGACGGGCACGCGCACTTACGCAGCACTTAAAAAGTGACGTGCGCTGGTTTAAATGTTCACTTGTCCCATATGCCATTTTTCAATAAATTTCTTGTCATTCACAAGCATAAATTATTGATATTCGCTAACAAGCTATTTGTTTTTGTTTGGTCATTAATTTGATGACAAATATATACATTTTAAATGACGGCATAATTATTATGTTTCTATAACAATTCAAAAATGCTTGATTAATTCAGTGTATTTCCCTTATTATAGGCTATTCAAATGGTATACACCTTAAAAAGATAGGCCAAATACATGTAGTGCAATAATATGAAAAGTTATCTGGAGACCAGCTGACCACGTCGCTACAACGTTCCCATGCGACTAACTAGCGACGTCTTTTGAGGACGTGCACAGGACGTTTCTGGGACTTTAGCCAAAATTCTGAAAATGGAACGTTACCTCGACGTCCTCACGACGTTATCAAGTAATGTCACGCTGACCAAATGATGACCAACTGGCGACGTCCTCACAACATACTGTGTATGCTGGGTAGAGACCATGGGATCACGTCCTTACAACGTTCCCATGGGACTAACTAGCAACATCTGTAGAGGACCAGCCCACGACGTTTCTGGAACGTCACCAACGTTCTAAAGCCTTGAATATCTCTCTAGCATGTATAAATGGAATGTCAGTCTTGACGAATAAATATCTAACATTTTAAATTGTAAGCAATTTATATTTAACAATTGTAAATAAATTGTAAATAAAATACTGGTAGACCTATACTATAGAGACCAAGGGACCACGTCGCCACAACGTTCCCCATGGGACTAACTAGCGACGTCTGTTGAGGACGTGCCCACGACGTTTCCGGAACGTTAGCCAATATTCTAAAAAAATGGAACTTTACCACGATGTCCTCACAACGTCGCCATAAAGTAATGTCGCGCTGACCAAAGGACGACGAACTGACGACGTCGTCACAACGTACTGTGTTTGCTGGGTTTTGTACATTAATCAAAATGGTGGAAAGGAAGTTTGGCCAAGTATGGAATAATTGGTATGTATGTTGTCGGCATGACCCAAGGAATATTTTGAGACCAGTTTTATTTCATTAGGCTAATGCAATCACAAGTTATTAGCATTTTTGAAAATTTCATTATTAATGTTTAATGAATGGTGTATTACTTCTGACCAGCAGGTGGCGCTGTTACCGAATTGATGTGGCGTGGTCAGGGTGTGGTGACAATAGCACATATAAAATTTGGTGTCAATATGTCAAGGCTTTGCAGAGATACAGCCTCAGAAGTAGTTTGGCATCTTTCCAGCAAATTCGTTGATGCGCTAAATGAAAATGGTTTCGTGTATCAACCATAGACTGTAAAAAACATGGACGTAGTGTCCGTGACGTCACCCGTAGGTTTCTGAAGAGCATTTTTGAAGCTCTTAGTGGGCGGGAGTCGGCCATTGCCATCTTGGAATCGCGTCACTGCACGTCACGCCCGGATAATCGAAAATCATAGATATATATACTGACTAGATGTCGCCTCTGACGCTGCTGTCTATAGGAACGATGCGTCAGCGCGGCCGCCATCTTGGTTCGGGGGAAGCCGCGTCTACTCTGCATTAGTTAACATTGGCAGAGAACTATCAACGATTAAAATCACCTTAATTTGCTTAATTTTCAACCGATTTTCAAGCCGTTTGGTTTATTATAAATGTCAGACATATATTTATGATAGAACATAGATTAATTAATTATTTTACTTATAAGTAAAATAATTAATTAATCTATGTTCTATCATAAATATGTGATATATCATATACAATACAATACTTAGACACACGTACATAACTAATTAATTTGTTCTACAATGCACAAAACAATTACAAGGATGCTGATAGTATAATGAAAAAAAACATGAATAATATAAAATAAAGTATATATAAAATATAAATAAATAGATAAATAATAGAGCAAAACTTTAATAAAGGCATGAGTTAAACAAACAAAGCGGAAAAAAAAAATAATAATTATGGACTTCCTGACCAACAGACCTCAGAATGTTAGGATGGGGAACCTAACATCTGCATCTAGGCAGAAATTAAATCATCATAAATCGTCCAAATCTCAAATGATTTTTTTTTTTGTTTGTTTTTTGGTTTGTTCCAACTGACAGACATGTATTTATGATCGAGTCCAGAGAAAATTGAAGCTTTTGATATTAATCTACTTCAAAACTAGGTGTAAGTTTATTATTCTTCCACTTCAGTGAACTTAAAATTAACTGTTGTTACTTACCTTAGCCTAGTCTACTGCACACAAAATGGCTACACAGGGTTGCTGCAGGATTTTTAAGCTCAAATTTAAGACTTTTTAAGACCTTTTTTAAGACCTGCACAAATAAAATCAATACCATATGAGCAGGGTAAGGCAATGTCTATGGTTAAATATTAAACTGTAAAATGACTGTAAACTACTGTAAAAAACGATTTACAGTTCAGATTTTTGACAAAAACAAAAGGTTTTATAATGTGATACATTTCACATTTCTTTAAAGTGTCAATTTTTAAGTAAATAGAAAAAAGTATTCCTTTTATTAATTGAAACAATTATTATCAATAAATTATTATATTAATTTAAAAAAACATACAAATACATGTTAGTGTTTAGATTTTTATGATGAATTATCTTCTAACTGATCCACCAGTTCACATTTACAGCTCTGCATGTTTGCAGGGTAAAAACATGGGTCGCTTTTCGCTTTGGTCTGAAGAAAAACAACCTCAATACTATGTTCCTGCAAAACCACATTTCTGGGACCCTATTTTTTGAGACAGCGCCATCTAGCAATTCCAATTCAACAAAGAAATATCAAACAGACGCAAAGACTAGATCCATTGAAACTATTTTATTTTATTTTTTTTTAATCTTTCCATCTTATTTTTAATGTAAAAGCTGACATAAACTTGAGTGTTCAAAGGGGTGTTAGCAATCTCCATTTAGCCCATTAAACTGTCAAAAACAGTTAATTGTGCTGCTGGATGTTGTAAATTAGTATTTGTATTCAAATTATTTTACATTTATTAAAGTACTAATAAACACACTAATTTGTACAGCAATTGTTTTACTGTTTACTTCACTTTGTTAAGTGGGTCACACGTCAGACATGAAGCGCAGCGGCTAATGAACTGAAGTCTAGAATATATTGAAATAAATTAGGCTAAATATTTCAGGGGTAAGTTTAGGATTAGGAGTTGGTTAGGACAATAATTAAGTGTATACAATTAAACAACTAAATTCAGTATTTCCTTAAAAATAATAATATACAGAATTGAATAGCTACTGCTATAAATAGTATGAGCTGTTAATGCATACATAATACAAATAAATAAATACAATACAATAAAATAAAAATAAGTAATTTTTAAAAATTTACAGGGTCCTAAAAATGCGGTTCTGAAACTACAGCCTCCTGTATTGTAAGAATACCCTACTCAAAACAACAGGCATATTGAAAATGCACATTCAATCTCTGCCAGCAGATGGCGCATTCGGAACTGCAGACATGTGTTTCCTCGGTAACCGCAGTACACAAAGCAGCTCAGCACCGGACTTTGAACGGGCAGCGCTCGTGTTTATTTAACGAAATCACAGCCTTTTGAAGTTTAATCGTGACACTAAGCTGTATCGCAATTCTGGTCTTCCCGTGCCTAAAATTTAAGACCTCTTAATCATAATTAAGACTTTCTTGTACAATTTAAGACTTTTATGACCTTAAATTTGATAAACTAAATTTAAGACTTTTTAAGACTTTTTAAGGACCCGCGGGAACCCTGCTACAATGGTGTGATATCCATACTTAAAAATACATGTTAATTAAAACATTTGAATTGTACTGGTTTATTTTGTACATCAGCAAGCCTGCAATACAATGACCCAGCGTAAAATGGTTATATAACACAAAAACAAACATAACGTGCGTACGTAGTGTGAAAACATCTTCCAGTATTTACAACAGCTTATTAAATGATTAGGCTACAGTATATAACACAGGTTAACCATTCTTTGAAAACATCCAGTTCATGAAAAACTTTGGCGCTTCCTTCAGATCCCCGACCCAAGATGGCGGCGATGTTGACGTATGCTTAGAGGACCAAGGCGACATCTAGTCAGTATATATATCTATGATCGAAAATGGGCAAATAGGCGGGACGTGGGTGGAGCTGGTTGCTGAAACCACGCCCGCCTAGTGCGACGGTGGTGACAGCAGCGGCAATCCACCTGTCACTTAAGTGGCCACGCCCTAAATTATGCAGAACTTTAAGGCTTAATATAAATTAAACGGATGAGTTATAAAAAAATTCACCCCTCTCAGAGTTGACATGAAGGGCAAAATTAGCTATATAGACCAAAACCACTTTTTGAACCAGGCTATAAACATATTTTTTTTTCTGCTGTGAAGTTGGGCATTTTAACATGAGGAGTCTATGGGATTGACTCCCTTTTGCAGCCAGTCTCTAGCGGCCAGTCGATGAATTGCAGTTTTAGTCACTTCTGTGTTGGCTTCAAGAGGGAGCCCGGGAGGTTGCCGCTTGGTATCAACACGAAATTCATAACTTTTTGCCAGCATGGTCTGAAGATGATCTGAGTCAATTTTGGTGAAGAAAAAGCAGGTTTTGTACATTAATCAAAATGGCGGACAGGAAGTTTGGCCAATTTCGGCATAGTATCAATGTTCTCGGCTTGACCCAAGGAATCTACTGACATCAGTTTCATTACAATAGGCTAATGTAAGCAGAAGTTATTCGCATTTTTGTAAATTTCTTTATAACTTTTGACCACAAGGTGGCGCTACCCCCAAACTTTTTGAGTACTGTCAGGGCATGGTGCCGAATCTCGCGAGAATTAGTGCACTCGCCTACTAATTCTCGCCTACTCTTTTATGAATACTGAAAATTCAAACATACTCATACGCTCGCCTATGCTTTTTGCCTACTGTATAGTAGGGAAGTATGGGTTCCGAACGCAGCCTCTGATTAGGTACAGGTGTGTGCGTGTAATCAGCTCAAAGGCTGATGGGAAAGGTAGTCCGGGGTGTAGTGCAACAGTCTGTGTAGTGTGAAATAGAGGTCTGCGCGGGACTGTTTTTTTAGTCCCGCTCCCGCGAGGTATTATTCCACACCCACCCGCTCCCGCTATATATATATTCACTCTTTGTTCACCCGCTGCCCGCTTGGAATAATTTTCTTCCCGACCCGACGGTTCCCGCTAAATTTTTATCTATTTCCAGAATCTCACATTTAAACCGAAAGAGAGAGATAACAAAAAATTGTAGGTTGTACAACAATTTATTTTATTTTTATTCTTCTTGTCAAGATGCTGTTAATACGGAAAATGTGTTGCAGAAAACAAAAATGTAGAAAAAATGTACAAAATTGTAGCATATTTATTATTTTTATTCAAAATACAAATGTGTCATTTTTTTGTCAACACAGTAGCTTAGGAAAAGTATAGCTGAAGACAAAAATTACATCTGCCATTTAAAATTATAAGCAAAAGATCAAATTCCTTGGCTTGTAGCCATTACGAAATTAAATCACTTTTAGCCTAACAATTTAACGAAAAAATGTCCCGACGTCGATTTCAACGTCTCTCCTACAAAAGAAAATATATAAATACAACATTATAATAACTAGTAATAAATTAAATGATATTTCAAAATTGTAAAAAAGTTTACTTACTTGCAAAATCACCTTTTCCAAATTATTTTAAATTAATTTAAATTAATTATTTTATTTATTTGCATGCAGCGCGTGCATAACAGTCATGAGCGCAGGCCATACTCCATAAGAATGAGTAAAGCGCAGATATGCTGTTCAGAAAGGACGTCGGGAACGGTATATTATTAGACCGCCCGCTCCCGTCCAAGTTACACCAGAGTTACCGACCACTACCGCGTTTTGTTTGTAAATTTATTCCCGTGTAGCAAAAAATCTGGTCGGGTCCCGCGGGGAGAGCCGCGGGAATGCAGACCTCTAGTGTGAAATGTCAGTGAGATGCACAGGCGACCTCTGGTGGCGGGCAGACCGGACAGGATTCATGACAGACAGAAACTAGGAGCAAGAAACCACCACCAACACATCAGCTCAAACTAACTTCAATACAGGAACAAGGAACTTAAGTAATAAGAGGCAAACAAGATAATTGACCATACACAGGTGAACAGAATGTCTTAATCAGGCAACAAAGTAAAATTAGGTCAAGGCAAGATCCACAACTCAAAATACAAAGAACACGTGACACAAATATTATTCTTGATCAGTAAATAAAGATCAGTGGTTTTGCATAAAAAGACTTTGCTGCAGTTTTGTGCTGTTTCTAAATCGTGTTACTTTAGATCACAACTCTGGATTAGAGAGTTCTATGAATTGTTCTTCAGGAGCGCAGTAACTGAAATTTAAAACTGTTAAAAGAAAAGGCTCAAATAACGAAAGCACAAATTAAAACAATAGGCATCAATATCTCTTCACTTTGTGCTTTTAACTTTTTCATGCAGTGTTGCGCGCATAGATATATATGTGTAGATGCCTCATTAGCAACTGTTTCTATGGGCCATTATACGTAAGCCGTCCGCCATATTGTATTGGTCAACTTGACTTCATACACCATAGGAATCACTGAATTTTTGCAATGCCACAATTTTGCACAGCCATTAGTCTGCGAACCTATAGCAGGGTTGCCAGGTTTTCACAACAATACCCGCCCAATTGCTTCTCAAAAGTAGCCTATTCGAGTTTTGAGGGGGTCCATGTTAAAAATCGTGTTCATGGGGGTAAAATACACGTTTTTTGGCGGGAAGAAAACGTGTAAAAACAATCCGTGGCAACAGTCTGAAAGTAGCCCAATTCCGTGGGAAAACCGCAGACTTGGCAACACTGACCTATAGTATGGTGAATGACATAAAGTTTACAGTTCCAAGATGGCGGACACATCTGCGTGCTTGGAGAGGTCGAATGCAGAATCTATACACATTTTATACCTATGGTTATGTGCAGCGACTTTAGACTTAACACACTATAACTAGAATATTTACAAAACTGAAAGGTTGTCTTATGCCATAACCCCCACCACAATAATAAAAAAAAAACTAAGTAAAAGCAGATGGGCTATAGAACAGATCATATTATGTTTTTTTATATTTTTTTTTTTGTTATTTTTTTATAGTAAATGAACAGCTCTCTTCTCTCCAATCCACTCTACAACAACAGTCTCCTATTTCCCTTTGCAAAAACTTTCACAAATTCATCCATGTCCAAGTTATTTGTTATGGACTTCTCATGGGCCAAGATCACCAAATTCTGCTTTCTTTTGTGTGACATGGTGCGACGATAGGGGGTTAGAACCTGTGACAATGTGGAGAAGGAACTCTCACAGGCTGCTGAAGACACACCAATTACCAGGGCTGTTACATACAATTTATGTAATTCAGGAAAGGCTTCCTTGTACTCTTGCAGGTGTTTAAACACAGAGGACAGGTCTGCTTCATTTGGACATTTTTTGAGCAACATCTGTTTTGCCACAAGGATTTCATTTTTCAGACTTGCATTGTCTGCCACTGTGCCAACCAGCACAGTAAGAGGCTGCAACTGAGTTGAATCTAGAAATGCACTAGATTTGGGTGCAAGACTAGATATGGCTTTCATCAGGTCAACATTCCTCTGTGAAAATCTTGTCTCCATTTCTGAAATGGCCCTGTCAAGGATGTTGAGCAGAGATCTTTTCAGAGACTGATGGGGATTAAGGGTAGGATTATCAGAGTCTGTATGGCCCACAGTTAAGAGCACAACACTTTGACCGAGGTGTTTGCTCATTGTTCTTCTTCTCTTTGGAAGATGTGAATCATCTCCAGCAGCCGCCTCAGATAACTCTGCCCAATACTCATCTTTACGAACCTCAGAAGCACTGCACATATCCACAGACTGAGACTGTAGAATTGCATTTGCTGGTTTTAAGACACCAAGCACCTGCACTAGAAACTCTCCAGTCTCAAAGAAGTGATGCCTCCTAATTTGACATAGCAGGCCCGATGCCTCAGTGCACAGGTCAACTGCAGCATCTTCATCCTCTGTCATCTCACATAGGATACTGAGAATATGATTTTGATTTTCAACAATGCACTTTGTCACCTCATAGTGGCTTGTCCATCGGATTTCAAGCAGCCTTTTAAGATGAGGTGCATCATATTTCTCAGACACATGGTGGTGCTGTAGAGTGAACTAGAGAGGTCAAAAAATCTTTTTGCACATGATTCACTCTGCAAGGCATGCACAACTACTAGGTGCAGTTGGTGGTTGTAGCAGTGGATATATGGAACATATCTAGATAGCTTCTTTTGGAGCAGAGCTTGTATACCACCTCTTACCCCACTCATCACAGAAGCCCCATCATAACACTGGCTAAGTATGTTGTCAGCACTGTAGCCAGCATCAGAAAGGTGTGTCAATATCTCAGAGGTGATGTACTCTGCATCAAGTTGATGCAAGTCAAGCAACCCAATTAGATGCTCCTCTGGCATGGAATTGCTCACAAAGCGAATCATCACAGACAAATTTTCCACATTGCACCTGTCCCTGGTCCCATCACTTTTGAGGCAGAACCCTGCAGAATCAGCATTTTCATATTTTTTCCTGACCTCTCTAAGCACCATGTCTGCCAGTGTTTGAATAATTTCATTTTGGATATCCTTAGATGTGTATTTTGCATTCTTTGGGATACCCTTAGCAATGCTTGCTAGCTTCTCATCCTTCTCTAAGGTATACTCCATTAGTTTCAGAAAGAGACCTGAAGCGATGTCATCATTACCTGCTTCATTCGGCCTCAAGGTTTCTGCAGTCCCACGGAGCCCCAACTCATTCACACAGAGAAACTTAACAGCACTGCCCACACTCTTGACATAGTAATGGTTTTTTTTTCAAGTTGTGTTTTACCAACCAACAGGGAGTCAACAGTTCCCCCTGTAGCCTCTCTGCTTTTGTGCTGAGTCCATACAGTTGAAGCATGCACATGGTTGTGGCTGGACACATGCCTCTGTAGCCCCTTGTCTCGATCAAGGGCTGCTTTCCAGTTGTTAAAACCAGTTAAAGTAAAAACAACATCCCTCTCATTAACAATGCTTCCATATTTCCGACAGGGGAAACAGAAGCAGGCATCTCGCTCAACAGAGTATTCTAGCCATGGTCGTGTGCGGTACCAGGCAGGATTGAATGATCTTAATGTTGTAGCAAATGCACGCTTTGGGTAGCTACCCAGTACTGGCTGAGATGGTGCATTGCTATTTAAGTCACTGGGTAGCTGAGCAGGCTGCTTTGGGACAGCACATGTTGGGGGAGGAACAGGAGAAGCAGTGCTTGCTGATGCTGAAGTAGTAGTATTACTAGTAGTAGCTGTCTCTGATGTACTAGCAGCAGTATCAGAATTGGCAGTTTTAAATGGTACCACTTTATGACATATAGACCTTAAAAGACACTTGAGACCCAATGTACCATTCACACTTCTTTATTGTTTTGTTATCTGTTCTTGTATTATATCTCACAACTTTTTTCCCATCTTTAAATGACATCAAGCTCATCATTGTACAATCAGTGAGCCATTAAGGTGCTGTTTGGGTGTCTCACACATAGCAGTGTGTATCTGCTGAGAAACCTTCACCTGTCGGAATCTGCCTAGACATCTGCACAACTGGAGATGACAAGATTCGTCAAAAGAAGCAAGAAAGTCCTTGGAAGGTGTCACTAGAGATAGAAGTTTCTACACGATGGAACAACACATCAAACTAAACAAGTCACAAAAGTGGCCTGGCTTGATTCAATGAACTATGCACATGAGTTGTCCTCAACCAGACAAGTGAAATGCTTAACTTGTCAGTCTACCTGCTGCATTCAAGCTGAATGCACCTGCTGAGATTGGTGCACCCAAAGGTCTTTCTAAAGGCCCCTACAACTGCAAATGTTACATCACAAGGACCACAACAAGTATCTGACAAGTGACCCCTGTGGGACTCATCTGGATTTGACCCACAGGGTCAAAGGGGAGGAAAACAGAAAAAAAATTACTGTACTTCAACAAAAGAGGTTTTTTACATTTCAAAGGTTGTAGTATGTTTGTATGTACAAGACTGACTTACTGCAAGTGAAATTTTGTGAATATCAACCTTGCTGTACATACAGCAGATAATTGTTTTGTTTTTTCATGTTTCAAAGGTTGCAGTACATTTCTAGTGGCCAGACTGATTTATTACAGTCGTAAGTTTGCCAGTATCTACCTTACTGTAAGCACAATACACAATTATTATTTTTATTCAATTATTCTAAACAATTACTGAAATTCAGCAAAAGGGTTTTTTTTTTCATGTTGCTAAGGTTGTAGTACATTTGTGGTTACAAGAATGACTTACTACAGGTGAAATTAGGCCAGTGTCTCCCTTACTGTATGTACAGTACACAGTACAGTACACTTATGGTCTTGTCTTCCCTCCAGAATCGACTGCAGTGCATGTGTGTTCAATAATGTTTAGTTGCAAGGTGGTTGTCCCTACATATCAACCCCAAATAATTGTTCTTATTGTTAGTTACTGCGTAATACAGAAAATAATTGTTGATTTGAACATTGTTGCTTTGTAATCTATTCAGCTGTTCATGGAATTCCATTTGGATTAAAGTCTCAAGTCTCAATTTATGATTATTCATAAAACATTTGTGATTATTTATAAAAGTTGTATTACAGGTATTTTTCCCCATGGATAGAGTAATATCTGAATCACTTTTTTTATGGAACATGATAAAAATTGGTTTAAGTTGTATTACTGAGTGTGTAGTCAATTAATTTTTACTGTACTATTTTTTTTTTTTAATTTTCCAATAAAAAATGTGGGTGTTTCATCTTTTGATAAAAATTTTAAAAGTGTTTTTCAGGACTACTTTGGGAAACATTTTCTTATTACAGTATGTAGATATTCATTGCACACTGAAATTGGTCAACATACATATATCTTACTGTTTTATTACATATTCAGTTCTGTTTATTTTTACCATTTTACCATTTTTACACGTTTAACAGAAATTAAATCTAAATCATCCACATATTTTTTTGAGGAAAGAAGTACTGACATCATGTGTTCCAATTTACATGATCAATTATGGCTCTTTATGTATGGTTGTATGTTTGTATGCATTTATGTTTCCATCAGTGTAGGTTCCACATACATAAATCTATCTACACACACCAACACACGTTATGTTTCAAACTTTTATGGTCGACTCCCCATAGGCAAAATGGGAGCCCAATCACCTCTGAGCTTAAGAAAACAGGCCAATGAACATTGGCGAGTGGAATTTGCATGCCAAGCTTAACGTACTCTACGACGTTACGTTAATACTGATGTATTTGGGGTCTCCTCTGGAAAACACCACAATCCTGAACCACGTTACGTAGTTGAGGAACAGACGCCGACAGGCAAGCGTGTCAGGACAAATGAATCTCAACACGTAACCTTCCCAACGTACTGATAACGGCCCACCAGGGGTGCCAGGTATCTGAAGCAAGTGTTAAGAGGTGGAGCACAATGACGAAATTTTAAGCCATGTGGAAAATGGGTAAAATAATATATTTGTTAAGATACTAGGGGAAACACGGTGGGATAAACCGTGGAGAAAAACACTGAGACATTATACCACAAACCTCCAGGGGGCGAAACAACTGGGAGAAAGCGCACAGATCCGTAAGGAATGGTAGGTAGCCGGCGGAGGACCAAGCACTGCTAGCAACTCGAGGCAACTATTGTCACTGCAGTCGAGGTCCTGTTCAGGAGCCCGAGGCTGCCTGCCCATTGCAAACAGCACCCCAGCCCATGTTGAAAGCATCTGAGTTGACTGCCTCATGCCTCGACACCTGGTCTAAGAGCACTGCTGCCCGTAGAACCGCAGGGTGTGAGCAGGGGCTGAGAAGGTGGCAACACTGAGGGGGATGCCAACCTGAGGTGTGCCACAGTGCCATGCCCATCTCAGGATCTGGTTGTGTGGCCAGTGCTGAAGCGATCTAATATCGAGCAGCCGAGCGGCCAAAACGGATCTACGGCTGCTATATGCCCCAAGAGCCTCTGAAAGTTCAAACCGCTGTCATGTACCTGAAAAGAATCTGGGAATTAAGCTCCGACTTTTTTTGCTGATATGTCTCGACCAGATCCAACTCCAAGCTAAGAAAAGAGAGAGCTTGTTCTTCTTTTATTTTATTTTTATTTATTTGTTCTTTAAAACTCACTTTTCTCCCAATCAACCCGAAGTCCCAGTGGCTGAGGTGCGGAGGCACCAAGTCCCTGTATTCGCATCAACAAATCTCACGAGTGAGGTATTTCTACTCCAGTCATCGAGATGAGTTGAGGATTCAGGTGCCCTTCTTCTAAGTGGGGCCAGGGCACCTTGAGTTTGTAAAATGCAGGCAAATGGATCATTTTGAAAAACAGGGACAGGGAAAAACAGGGAAAAACTGTACTGATACATCTGACCACTGAAGCAGACTGAAAAATGATCTGCATCAGGTAATCAGCGTAACAGCACACGTCCTTCAGGTCGAAAGCTATAGCCCAACCCTAGTGCTGAAAACTAGAAACATGTGTTACTGTTTCAGCCACCCGAACGGTAGCCCAAAAAGGGGACTGAATCAGAACTCAAGAACCAGGATGGGGCGAAACTCACCCCTTTTTTCAGGTTGTATGGACCGACCAAATCGACCAGCATACATTCTAGGTTTATTTAGTAGCCAGGCTGCTACCTGCAAAAAATAGGGTCATAGGGACTGTACCAACACCTCCGAGGCGGGACAACCAGGTTTTTTGTTTTTCTTTTGTAACGATGGCTCAACCCGGGAAGCAAGCATCCCGAAGTAGCGTCAGTTTTGTAACTACAAACATACTACAACCTTCAGAACATTAAAAGACCTTTTTGGTGAATTACAGTAACTTTTTTCTAAGAATATTTATATACTTTATGTACAATAAGGATGATATTGTCAACATTTCACGTGTAGTAAGTCAGTCTTGTAACTACAAACATACTACAACCTTTAGAACATTAAAAGACCCTTTTGTTGAATTACAGTATTTTTTTCTAAGAATAATTATATACTGTATGTACAGTAAGGATGATATTGTCAACATTTCACCTGTAGTAAGTCAGTCTTGCACCTACAAACATACTACAACCTTTGAAATGTGAAAAAACTATTTTGTTGAATTACTGTAATTTTTTCTAAGAACAATTATGTACTGTATGTACAATAATGGTGATATTGTCAAAATTTCACCTGTAGTAAGTCAGTCTTGTAACTACAAACATACTGCAACTGTTAGAACATTTAAAAAACCCATTTGGTGAATTACAGTTATTTTTTTAAAAATAATTATGTACTGTATGTACAGTAAAGATGATATTGTCAAAATTTCACCTGTAGTAAGTGAGTCTTAAAGAATAATTATATATTGTATGTACAGTAAGGATGATATTGGCTAAATTTCACCCGTAGTAAGTCAGTCTTGTAACTACCAACATACTACAACCTTTGAAATGTAAAAAACCTCTTTTGCTGAATTACAGTAATTGTATTCTAAGAATAATTATGTACTGTATGTACAGTAATGGTGATATTGTCAAAATTTCACCTGTAGTAAGTCAGTCTTGTAACTACAAACATATTACAAACTTTAGAACATTAAAAAAAAAAAAAAAAACCCTTTTGGTGAATTACAGTTATTTTTTTTTTTCTAAGAATAATTATGTACTGTACGTACAGTAAGGAAGATATTGGCAAAATTTTAACTGTTGTAAGTTAGTCTTGTAACAACAAATGCACTACAGACTTTGGAACATGAAAAAAAATGTGAATTACAACTGTTTTCTAAGAACAATTATGTGCTGTATGTACAATAAGGAAGATATTGGCAAAAGTTCACGTGTAGTAAGTTAGTTGTTTACCTACAAATGTACTATAACCTTTCGAAAAATGAAAATAATATTTTCAGTCAGATTGCCCACAAGCATTTACTATGGCTTTGATAAAAATTTTGTAGTAATTATTGGATTTCGTTTTGTACTGAAAGGTAAATTTGCAGACCTAAATCAGCCTAGGCGAATGTCTGGCGAATATCAAACCTAAAACTAACTTTACCAAGCTCATTATGCTTCCCTTAAACGGCGTATGATACATTGGAATAGCGAAAGGGAAATCAACGGAGTCCAATAATGATACAAACATGCTCAAATAATGTGGAAAGCTTTGAAATCTATTCCGTAGAAAATTCCATGTGACGAATCTGTGGCCATCCAACATCTGCTAGAATCTCAGGTAAAACTATTTGCATGTGTAACGGAGGTCAGCGGGTAAGTGCTGCGCAAGTAAACCTCACTCCCCTGATCTGAAGAGACGCACTAGCGACTAATGCTAAGGGTTGCAGCCTTTAGCCTCCTTGTTAGTGCATCCGCCTCCCATGCCGGAGACCTGGGTTCGAGACCTGCTCAGAGCGGTGTGCAAGTAGGACCCAGGTGGAGGGTTACATTGGTGCTGTGACCTGGATGGGAGTGAGGTTTAGGGGGGTGAGTGTAACGGAGGCCAGCGGGTAAGTGCTGCACAAGTAAACCTCACTCCCCTGATCTCAAGAGATGCACTAATTCTAAGGGTTGCAGCTTTTAGCCTCCTTGTTAGTGCGTCCGCCTCCCATGCCAGAGACCTGGGTTCGAGACCCGCTCGGAGCGGTGTGCGAGTAGGACCCAGGTGGAGGGTACACATGCACGCGCATATCCCCAGATAACATGATCTCCAGTTGATCCATAACATCGGCGGTTTGAACTACTGTCTAATTGTTCAGCATTCTTGATTTTGAGGATAAGTACTTGATTAATATGTACCTGTTTGTAATTAGTAACGTAGCATTATAGATTAAAAATAAGTTATTAGACACTGGGGCGATGTTTCTAAGCAGGCTTATTCTCTCAGGCTAGAAGCACGTGTTGGGTTAAATTCTGTGTCTTTGTCGATACGAGTTTCATCTTAACGTTAATAGATCCACTACAATTGGTGCATTTCTGTCACAATACAATGGTAACTAAGCCTACACATAACATAACCTACATTAAACAAGTACCCCAACGATGGGAGGGGAAAACGGTAGAAAAAGTGACTGAGAAAAAGAGTTGAACGCACCATGAACCTGTTTTTTTTCCTGTTTGTAAGTTAATGTAGCTTGCATAGTGTGCCATTTTTATGATATACCCCAGGTACATTTACTTAACTTATTCTATCGGTTATATCCGAAACACCAAAAGTTAATGTTGAATCAGTGTGCACTTCTCATCGCTCTTTTCAGTCTAGCTAACGTTTATAGAGTGATGGGAATTTTTTTTTTTTTTTGCTTAGTATGCCAACGGAGGGACTGTTGTCGTCATTAGCTATATGAACTAATGTTAGCCTGGCCCTTCGTGTGTGTATATCAGCAAAAATATTACTTTAAACTTTCTATAACTAGACATTTCTGTTTATTCAAACATAGAGTTTGAATAAACATGCTAGCCAGCTTATTGAATACAGTACGATTAAAAATTATTTTATGCATGTTTTTATTCAGGTAATATAGTTAGAAATATAAGTAAAACTCTTGATATTTAGTAACAATACCCAGTAGTGGTAATTTTCTTCTGGCCAGTTTTTAAACTTACACGTTAGGGTAAATTAGTTTTCATCTTTTGTTTACTTTTTTTTTTTTTTTTTATTTCCACAGTGGAAATGTTCCTTTTTATGTACAAAAAATGCATCACAATAGAAAGCTGTACCCATGCTCTTCTGGTGTAAACCTCACCTTAATTACATGGTAAGTAGTTTTTCTTAATGCTCACATACAGTAATGTATAACTAACTATCCTTGATTACTTAACTTTCCCTTTTTTTCTCTTTCAGTAAAGTGTATGTGGCAGTGCAGGAAGTATGTTGCAAAGAAGAGTTATAAATCTGTCAGGCATTCACCACAGCCACCATCATCTGACACACCTCCTCAAGCACCACCCACTCGTTCGGAATCACCCGAATTCTGATTGCCTGCACCTGCACCTCGTTGAGCCACGCCCTATAATATGGACTCGCTTGCATTCACTCATTGTCTGGTCTACCGTTCACATGCTGTGTCTCTCTCCTGACTCGCTAAACCTTTGTGGTTTCCTTCGGTGCTTCCTGAATTTGTGGTGTGGCTCATACTTGGACCTTGATTCGACTCACACACTACAGTAAAGGCTCTATGTTCATCTTTACGTTTTGTCTAACTTTGAAGATCGTTTTAATCAACAACTGGATTGAATTGTTACTCACCTCTCGTCTCATCCTGCCTTTTGTGTGTGTGTGTGTGTGTGTGTGTGTGTGTGTGTGTGTGTGTGTGAGTCTGTGTTTGTGTATATTTAAATTGTCCATGCATGTTTAAAACATGGGCGGGACTTAAAATCTATGTGTATAGATTTCACCCCTTACATTCTACAGACAGCAACACATTCAGTACTCTTAAGATGTGCCGCCACTGAAGTTTGAGTTTATCTTGTCCCCACCCTACAGGATGACACTATACATACCAGAAGAACCTGTGTTATCAAGTCTCTGTGGACCTACTTGAAATGAAGACCCTGAAAAACTAGTAAAGTCATATTTGGTGAGTTGATGAGGAAAAATAAGTTTCAAAAGCCCATATATTCTGTACTGGGCTGTGTTTTCCCTATTTTCTACATCAAAAATGTGACGAGAACACTTTACGCTGTCAAATAACTGAGCTGGACAAACTGTTCATTTATAGGAAACTGATGACACACCATGACATATTTCTTATGTGAACTGGTTGATGCACTAAACCAATTAAATTTTATTTATATCGGTGAGCTGTCTTGGGGCCTAATTTACAAAACTATGTGTAAACCCCTACTAAAAATTAAAATTGATCTGAAATGCAGAAGAGGCATGCTACAAAAAAAAAAAAAAAATAATAATAAATGTATACATGCATGCATGCATACATGGCATCAGAAAACTGTACTTGCATGGTTTTGTTTTAGTGCAGTGCATTACATTCTAAGATGGTTCTAATGTTTTAGCCAACTCTAAATGTGGTAGCCAAATAAATTATAACGATCTTATAATATAATGCACTTCAATAACACTTCAGCACCCACTGTGACTTCAATAATTAACAAATAGTAGAATTATCACCTTTGTGACAATTTCAACTTAAAAATTAGAAACTATAACCTTATAAATGTAAAATTCACAGCAGAGCTCCTGTAGTGGATTGAAGTTTACTTTACAGGTGTACCTAATAAAGTGGCCAGTAAGTATATATGTGTGCAATTCTTGTAATAAATATTTGAGCTAATTTTTGTTTGTGATCTTTCATGTATTTTGTCGCACAGGATTCAGACATTGACTCACAAAGTTCCAGGGAGCAAAATGTAATGAGAGTGTATGACATACTGAAGGAGGGAGCGCTGCCTGACGATGACATTGGACAATGGTGTCCGTATTGAAGGTGTGGAAGTCCTAAGTGACTTAAGTAGCATTGCACAGGCTTGTGCTCTGTTATTTGGACTGATGCACAGACTGATGCTCAGGTTTGAACCTGAGCTAACCACTAGAGCTCTCATGCACTTTTGAATTCTTGCAGATCTTTCTAAATTGACAGA
Organism: Labeo rohita; assembly: GCF_022985175.1. Lineage (NCBI taxonomy): Eukaryota > Metazoa > Chordata > Actinopteri > Cypriniformes > Cyprinidae > Labeo > Labeo rohita. Next base: position 49,643,561 of record NC_066871.1, read on the forward strand.
GGTTGTCATCCAAGGCACAGTTCCTCAAAAACAATATCAATGTTTGTTTTATGTTATAAATTCATGTTCATTCTTGTTTGTTTTCAAATGTCACTTTTTTTCTATGTCAGGCCTAGGTTTACCTTACAATTAGCTGAAAAGGGTAATATTAAAATTGTTAAAATGGCTTAATTTTTAGAAGTTTTAAGACCAAAAGGGCATTAACGTCCTACAAGCTTGGGGATCAGTTTTCTCAAGAGCCAAGATTTTGTTGGCTAAATGTTTCTTATACACTGTGTTACAAAAACTTAAATGGATAGGAGACTTACAGCTGAATGATTTAAAAAAAAAAAAAAAAATGTTTGCATGTTTTCTGTGCTTTTTCTGTAGATTACTGAGCTTTGGGTAATGTCTTGTTTCTTAGTGTTTTCATCTAAAACAAATCTAATTGAAACAAGATAGATATTCATTAAACTACTAAAACCTTACAAGACAATAACTAGTTGATGTAACAAGGCAGAATGTGGTTGAATCAAAGTGCTTTACTGCCATTTAGTGAATAAGAATAAATTTAATTAGAACAACACAAACATTTTGATTCAGTTAGTTGACAAGAAGTTACACTGACGTATTAAAATCATGTTAAATCTACAAATGTATATTGCGTTGAAATAACATTCAGTTCAAGTTTACTTGATTTGTTTAGATGCATAATGGGTGCTACGATTAAATCATGTTCATTCAACAGATTATTATTTTTTTTTTGAGTGCAGTATATTCTGAACAGGGGCGGTTCTAGACCATTTTTAGATTGTCATCAACTTTTTTTTTCAGTTTGCACAATGAACATGGGTTGGATCTCTTACTTTTGATTCTTAAAGTACACATAATGAATGAATTTCACTTTAAAATTTCTAAAATTTTCTCCTGACCCCCCTTCAGGGACACCCACCCACCCACCATTTCAATATGTGTCAGTATTAAGAATCTGTGAATTTACTGCATTAAAAATGTCATTCAATTAACTAACTTATTGCTTTAGGTATTTGTGTATATTTACTTAACAAGGCAATATCTTGGTAAGCAGTTTAACAACATTGTGAAAATAATTTTGGTGTATCAAAAAAATCATGCTTATTAAGATACCAGCAGACATGATAATACAGCACAAATTGGTGCATGAGTAGTCACCAAAATGAACCTCATAGTTAAATACAAAATGGGTGAGAATGGAAAAAAGGTCCACTTTTAAAAAAAAAAAAAAAAAAAAAGAACCTCCCCTTCCGTTAGGCTGGCTAAGGGCCCTATATATATGTGTGTGTGTATATATATATATATATATATATACACAGTAGTCAACATTTGAAGTGGATCAAAACCTTTCATCAAAGTTGTCCTAAACAACAAAAACAAAACCCATTCTTGTCTTAGGACAACTTTGATGAACTTTTTTGATCCATTTCAAATGTTGAGTACTATATATATATATATATATATATATATATATATATATATATATACAGGGGTTGGACAATGAAACTGAAACACTGGCCAATATAGTGTTGGAGGTTTCATGGATATGTTTGCACAGCCTGGTGGCCTATCTTCACTGATTGCACACTGCACCAGTAAGAGCAGAGAGTGAAGTTTGACTATGTGCACCCAATGGATCAAACATTGTACCCTGAAAGTAGTGCCTTGTATCAGGATGATAATGCACAAATACACACAACAAGGCTGGTGACAGAGTGGTTTGATGAACATGAAAGTGAAGATGAACATCTCCCATGGCCTGCACAGTCACCAGATCTGAATATTATTGAGGGATGTTTTGGAAGAGCGAGTTAGGAAAAGTTTTCCTACGCCAGCATCACGTAGTGACCTGGCCACTTTTTTTTGCAAGAGGAGAATAGCTTAAAATCCTTCTGGCTACTGTGCAGGACTTATATTTGTCATTCCCAGGATGAAATGATGCTGCATTGGGCACAAAAAGGCTCAACAACGTACTAATTGTTTTTAAAAAAACAGGTGTTTCAGTTTCATTGTCCAACCCCTGTATATATATATATATACTACATTAGACTTTCATATATTTTAGATTCATTACACACAACTGAAGTAGTTCAAGCCTTTTATTGTTTTAATATTAATGATTTTGGCATACAGCTCATGAAAACCCAAAATTCCTATCTCAAAAAATTAGCATATCATGAAAAGGTTCTCTAAACGAGCTATTAACCTAATCAACTGAATCAACTAATTAACTCTAAACATTACTCAAAACCACTACTGGTTCATTACTCAAAACCGCAATCATGGGTAAGACTGCCGACCTGACTGCTGTCCAGAAGGCCATCATTGACACCCTCAAGCAAGAGGGTAAGACACAGAAAGAAATTTCTGAACGAATAGGCTGTTCCCAGAGTGCTGTATCAAGGCACCTCAGTGGGAAGTCTGTGGGAAGGAAAAAGTGTGGCAGAAAACGCTGCACAACGAGAAGAGGTGACCGGACCCTGAGGAAGATTGTGGAGAAGGACCGATTCCAGACCTTGGGGGACCTGCGGAAGCAGTGGACTGAGTCTGGAGTAGAAACATCCAGAGCCACCGTGTACAGGCGTGTGCAGGAAATGGGCTACAGGTGCCGCATTCCCCAGGTCAAGCCACTTTTGAACAGAAACAGCGGCAGAAGCGCCTAACCTGGGCTACAGAGAAGCAGCACTGGACTGTTGCTCAGTGGTCCAAAGTACTTTTTTTCGGATGAAAGCAAATTTTGCATGTCATTTGGAAATCAGGGTGCCAGAGTCTGGAGGAAGACTGGGGAGAGGGAAATGCCAAAATGCCTGAAGTCCAGTGCCAAGTACCCACAGTCAGTGATGGTCTGGGGTGCCATGTCAGCTGCTGGTGTTGGTCCACTGTGTTTTATCAAGGGCAGGGTCAATGCAGCTAGCTATCAGGAGATTTTGGAGCACTTCATGTTTCCATCTGCTGAAAAGCTTTATGGAGATAAAGATTTCATTTTTCAGCACGACCTGGCACCTGCTCACAGTGCCAAAACCACTGGTAAATGGTTTACTGACCATGGTATTACTGTGCTCAATTGGCCTGCCAACTCTCCTGACCTGAACCCCATAGAGAATCTGTGGGATATTGTGAAGAGAAAGTTGAGAGACGCAAGACCCAACACTCTGAATGAGCTTAAGGCCGCTATCGAAGCATCCTGGGCCTCCATAACACCTCAGCAGTGCCACAGGCTGATTGCCTCCATGCCACGCCGCATTGAAGCAGTCATTTCTGCAAAAGGATTCCCGACCAAGTATTGAGTGCATAACTGAACATAATTATTTGAAGGTTGACTTTTTTTGTATTAAAAACACTTTTCTTTTATTGGTCGGATAAAATATGCTAATTTTTTGCGATAGGAATTTTGGGTTTTCATGAGCTGTATGCTAAAATCATCAATATTAAAACAATAAAAGGCTTGAACTACTTCAGTTGTGTGTAATGAATCTAAAATATATGAAAGTCTAATGTTTATCAGTACATTACAGAAAATAATGAACTTTATCACAATATGCTACTTTTTTGAGAAGAACCTGTATATAATCATGAACACTGACACAGAAGCTAGGATAGGTGTGATATGTGTTGGGTGTGGGTATGTGTTATCTCATTTTATTATTATATTACATTAAGATTGCATCATTATTAATATTACTATTATTTACTTTTGTTTTTTTCTGATATTACTGTTGCCGTCATCACAAAATATTACTGTTATCATCACCATCTTTATTATTATTATACTTGCTAGTACTACTCAAATACTACTATTACTATTATTCAGATTTCTGACTGTAATTTCCAATGATCATTGCTGTTATAATTATTGCTGTGCTATTGCTGTGTGTGTGTTCACCCTATGTTGTATAATTTCAGATTATCATTACTGTTTATTTAATTGGTGTTATTGCCTGTTTAATTGGTTAGTGCCTGCTGTGATCTTGGTGTATAACCATGTTCTTTGAGCTCATTTCCATGGGTTAAGTAAGTTTTTTTTTTTTCCAGTTGTATTATTTATTTGACTTATTTGGATTGAATAGTTAATCATTCCTTGGACTGAGTACATATTATGCTAAATTAATTTACTATATAAGCCTGATTTCCTTATATTATATTGTTTGTACAGATTTAAACCAATCCTGCTCATCCTGGAATTGTGGTGGTGACCCCTGAATCTGAAACAATACAGAAAGACTAAAATGTTTAATGTCTTTTGTCTTTACTGTGTTATGAGAGCTGTACAGATTACAAAGCACTGTATGCATTTAATTTGTGGAAGCTTTAAAGGAGCATTAAAGTGTGAAAATCATCCAATCTGTGTGTCACTCAGTGATTGCAGCTGTGGACAAGCCATGAGGACTGATCTTCTTCAGCTTCTCCATGACAGACATGTACTGCTTCTTCCTTTCCTCCTCAGACAGTGAAGATGGATTAATCTCCAAGAAATTATATGCATTCTTGGACTGAATGCTGAAGACGCCCTGCGCTCTCTGACAGCATGCACCAAATCTCTGCCAGTACTGAAAGATTAATGACATGCCAGCATTAATCACAACATATTTACTAAAAATGCAGTGATAATGTTCACTTGCATAGTGAAAGTCTGATTAAAAAAAAAAGAAAAAGATTTGTTCCACAAGTCATGGCAACATTTTTTTTTCCATGATCATCACTTTAACTTGAACTAATTTAACCAATTTCATCTTCAATTATGAGCTCTTCAGATAATAATAAACACTGTAATAAAAAATAGCAATTCACCCAAAAATATACATTTTGTCATTACTTACTCCAAATCTCTAAGACCTTCATTCATCTTGGGAACACAAATAAAGATAATGCTTTGGATGCTTTGGATGCTTTGGAGTTGCATGGATTTGCCTTAATGCTGTTTTTAGTTCTGTTCTAGAAAGTAATAATATATTTGAAAGATATACAGACTTGTGCATGTGTGCAATTTAAGAATTCATATATAATTTATTCAAAATCCACTGATATTTTTGTCAACAAATAAAAAAACAAGATGATTTGAGAATAGATCCAATCAGAACTGCTATCCCGCATTGTCCTGTATACATTTGAATTGTAACCTGATGATTTAACATCTCTGGGAAAGAGAAGACCAGACATATGGATAGATCTGAAAATACATCACAGCGTGAATTAAATATGTAGTCTGGTTTTATGTGTGCACAGAGAGCCACTTCTCAGTGCTTGAGTACTGATTTGATCACTCTTCTGTCTCTTTTTTCACTTGAAGAGAACAAAAACACACAAAATTAAACAGCTGGGAGAATATCAGATGTGTATCAGTTTATAGAGTGCAACAGCTGGATTCCAGAAGTAAAAAACTCATTCATTTTCTCTATAGGGAAACTGATTTTTAATAATGAACTTACAAGTCTTTGAAGACAGCCCTACTGTAAGCTAAATTGTTGTTAATCGATGGTATTTGCTTCTGCTGAAGCTGTCAGACATCCTGTATTTTATAATGACTATTGAACATCACCTCTAAACTTTGACTGGAATGTGCATGCTGCATATTAACAATATTCTGTTTTTTGTTTTTTGTTTGTTTTTTCTTTCACAAAGGTCATTCAAGGACCTCAAAATAACAAGCTTAGAGCAATGTAAAAAAAATTGAAACGCTTATATCCTGAATATATTTTCCTCTTACACATCAGTTTGATACTGTAAATTTGGCCTAATGTTGCATGATCACCAAACAGCAAAGTACACAAGATTTAGATTATCATTTTCTCCTATAGCTTGCTGCTAGTTTGAGTGCATTTAAGTCAACATTGTTTTTGTTAGTTTGCGATAAAGAAAAAGCTAAAGTCTTGCATAATGAAAATATATGCCTTGAAGTTAATATACATTATATATTATATTTAAATAAAATCAATACATGCTATGCACATGTGTACATTTATTTTTTAAAAATATTTTTATCTATTTATTTTGCTTCCTTAAACAGACTTTTGGGGTGCACAGTGTCCTCATCCAACTCTGAAGCCTTTAAAATCTAATAACTTTCAATGATTAGACATATAAATCTTTGTTGAATCTACAGAACTCTCCATTTTACATTCTGCAAATATATTGCATAATTTGTTCTGCTGTACACTATTGATCAGAATGCATTATGGGTAGAGAAAAATGACAAAGGAAATTAAATTGAGAACTTTTGAATATTAATAAAAGGCATAATCACCTTTGACCAGAAACATTTGCTTAACACCTAAGTTACCTTTTCTGCTCCATCAATGGAAGCCAGAAACTCATCCTTCAGGTCTTCTAGGTCTATGATGTCCTCCCCAACAAAGGTCTTGTCTTTCAGCGTGTCCAGTGTAACACCCACCTTCTCCCAGAACTTCTGAAGATCAACCAGAATTTGCTGGATTTGAAAAAGACACTTCTGGACTTCTGTCAGGTGAACAGGACTGGGAATCTCACCTAGACAAACAACATACAACACATACTGATTTATGAGAGTTCACTGTAAGCCTTCAGATTATTTCACACGAAGTGGCAAAAAAATATGAAAAGATCAAAACACACATACAGATACATTTACCGAATGTTTAAAACAATAATTTTACGCACAGAGAAGCCGCTCACCCATTTTTATTTTGGAAGTGGCCAACTTCAGCTGAAGATCGGTCTGCTTGATTTTGATGTCCCACTCTTTGTTTCGCAGACTGTTCTTTTCAGAGTCTAGACGGGACAGTTCACCTGTTTTAGCAGCAACACCAGGTACCTTCGAAGCATCTCGATAGCCTCCGAAAATTCGCCGAAAGAACCCGAAAAACCAGGAACGTTTTTTTTTTTCTTCATATGTTCTGATGAGATCCTGCAGCTCATTGTTTGTTTCTTCAAGTTTCTTCTCAGTTTTCTTCATATCGTCAACATTTGTTCTCAGCTCCACTTCAAGTTTGGCCAAAGCATCCTCCAGACCCTTCATCTCGTCAGATTGTTTTGTTAGTTTTTCTTTGGTCTCCTTCTGTTCTTGAAACACATCACTGGTGCTTGTTGCCACAGTCTCATTTTGTTGTTTATATCTGAATAATATTTCAGATAAATGAGTAAATTGTGATGTGGTCCAGATTTCACAAGCACAACACAACATAAATACTGAGCAATTTTCCTATATTACTTATTATACCCTTTTACAAAGACTTGATTTTTTTTTTTGGGCTGTTAGAAGTTTTAACACTTAAAATGTAAAAAAAAAAAAAAAAAAAAAAAAAAAACCTAAACAAAACACACACACACACACATTGGGTCTAATTCACTAATAATTGTGTGGAATTTGTATTTTTATGCACAGGAGAACTTCTCACAAAAAATATCTGGCAAACTCACAACATGTGCCATACACGTATGAACTTGTTCTTAACCTCGTTCTAATGTTAGTGAATGCAGCAAAATGCTACTTTTAACACAAGCTTGCATTTCCAGGCTGGCATATTTGCATTTACATGAATAAAAGTCACTGGAATGAAAAGTACAGTGTGACCGCACCGTTATTCAAACAAACCTTGCAGCTGAACATATAATGCAGCTTTTCTTACGGTTTCACTGTATATGATGAAATGTATTTAAGATGAAGTCATATGAAATCCATAATTTATAACTTATTAAAGTGATAGTTAAAATGATAATTATAGTTGGATTAAATATAATTTCTTAACACAATTATAAGGCCATACAAAGTAAATGCTTTTGCATACATGTGGTTTCAGTTGTACCTATATTTGTTCATAAATGCAGAATACATTTTAGTACTTTTTATTTTTTTTTTATTGTTCAAGTTATTATATTTTATAAAAAATTTAAATAGGGATAATTTTCTTAGGCCTTTATTAACCCCCTGTAATCGTGTGGATTACTTTTATGATGGATGAATGCACTTTTTTGTGCAAATCGCAAGCCCCATTCACTACCATTATAGCTTGAAAGAGCAAGGTTTTTTTTTGTTTTTTTTTTTGTATATATTAGTTAGTATATATATATATATATATATATATATATATATATATATATATATATATATATAATATAATATAAGTCAGATTTGTGTTTGTGTTAGTGTTTGTCTAAAAGAAGATACACCTCATAGAAGATATACACATAGGTCATATACACCTATGATGCCTTGAGGGTGAGTAAATCATGGGATAAATTACATTTTTGGGTGAACTATCCCTTTAACTCTAAACCAGGCTTGAATTGGTGTAACATTTCTAAAATTGATTGGCCTGCTAACCAATCACAACAGATTTTGTATTTCAGAAAGGGGACCCTTCATTGAAACAGAAGCTAAGATTGGGAAGAGAGCTGCAATAATGTAAAATATATGAAAAAGAATTACTTTTAAACATTCATGCATGAAAACCTATGTTGATTAATAAAATGATTATTTCCTATGACATACTAAAAATCTCTCTGATAGTATGTTCCTAATATTCTCACCTATCCACCATGTTAGCGACCACTTTAATGATGTCGATGATCCATGTCTTGGCTTTATCCAGGTACTTCTTTGCCAGATCGGGTTTATTAAGCTCAACAGCTTTCTTCAGTATTGGGAATAGAGAGGTGGCCAGGTTGGAACTCGTGCCGACACACTACAACAAAACATCGTTCATCAACAAAGTTAGTAATTTGATAGACAAGTAAGTCATGACAATTCACAATAACCACATGACAGTAGAACAGTTAAAAAAAAAAAAAAAAAACATTATAAAAGTATCATAACAGTAGTCTGTGTTACTTATGAATGATATTCTAAGTCTTCTAAAGTCATATAATGCTGGCATGGCTAGTTGTGTTAAGTTTCTTATTTTGAAGTTTTCTCTGTCTGTTCTAGCTCAATTATTGTTTCCAGTTTGAGTCAATTGAGTCAATGTAACTTACATATGAAGGGTTTGGTTCCAAAATGCTATAAATCCATCTTGATTAATGTGAGTAAAAATGTGTTTTCTTTACCAAGAAAGTGGCAAGATGAAAACCAATATTTTCTGTTTTATGCTTTCACATAGCATCTTTAGGTTATAATAACATTAAAAATTCAAATCCAGATTTAGATTTTTCAAAAATGTATTATAAAAACTGATTATTTTTTCTCAAAATGCAATAAATCCATTAGGAGTCTACGCTTATTTTTCTTTTTAGAGAAAGTATAAGTGATGGAAAGAGATGGCATAAGTGCAATCAAATTCATAAACTCTTGTTGAGATTAATGTTTTAAATATACAATTTTGAACATAGAAATATTAAATGACTTTAATAACTAAAAAGAAGATAAAAATGAAACTATTACCGCCAGTAGGTGGCGGTACGTCACTGATTTCTAGTGTTGGGTTCGAGTCCACCTAAGTCGAGTCCGAGTCGAGTCCGAGTCTTTTACCAATCGAGTCCGAGACGAGTCCGAGTCCAAAATGGTCCGAGTCGGACTCAAGTCCGAGTCCCAAAGGGCCGAGTCTGAGTCGAGTCCGTCCGAGTCCAAGGAAACACTACTGTTTGTCAGTATCTTAACATTGTTTTAACCCAGGGGTGCCCAAACTCGGTCCTGGAGATTGGTGTCCTACAGATTTTAGCTCCAGCCCCAATTAAACACACCTGAACCAGCTAATCAAGCTCTTACAAGGCATACTAGAAACCCCCTGGCAGGTGTGTTGAGGAAAGTTGGAGCTAAACCAAGGACCAGGACCGAGTTTGGGCACCCCTGTTTTTAACCTTTACAACTAGAAAAATGCAATGTCAGTTGAAATGTAAGAAAAGCAAACCTCTAGTGGATCTTGCCATTTTCATTTTTAATTTCACAACATCTCATAATTTGTGTCCATGCTCTGCATAGCAAACCTAAAGTCATGTAACAAACGTTATGGCTGATCTATGTAATGTGACATATTTTAGAATGTGAAAAATTATTGGGCGGGACTTGACTTTGTTTATTGATGTAGTAAATGTATAAATTCAAGGGTGGGGGTAAAGGAGTAGGTATCTTGGTGAATGGGATCTTAAGAGCAGAAAACATGTAGCCTCTTGCAGCACCTCTTTTATTTCTGACTGTGGCTGTGTGTGTTTTGAGTTGTATATTGGCACACACTGTGTATAAAGCCCTACACTTTCCACAAGTCACAGCAAACTCACACCTGTTTTATTTTTGAATGCATTTATAGTTACATTAATTACAATAAATTACATTATATAAGTAATAATTGATGATGGGCCATTTAATTATTAAAAAAATTATGCACACCCAAGATGGTTTTGGACCCATAAAAACTGTTGCTGCAAAGATGTTAGAAAAATTATTTTTCTTTCAAGCTAGAAACTGCCACCATGTTTAAATAATAATAATTTCAATACAGAAAAAACGAATCAACTAATGTAAGTAAAACATTCTCGAGCTCAAGGCAAGTAAACACTCCAAGTATTACTTACAAGCAAAAGTATTAATACATATATTAATCAAAAATACAAATGAAATAATAATTTTTAAAATAGAATCTTTTTAAAAAAAATAGAATTGTAGGTTTTTTTATTTATTTATTTTTTTTTATGTAGGTCTATATAAAGGCTATCACAGAAATAGACTACAGACATTTCATGAAGTAATAAATGTTAAAATAAAACACTGCAAAATCTTCACTGTATACATTAAAGATAATTCTTATTACAGTTAATAAGTGATTCAGTCAAGAACAGTGAGTGATTTTCTTTTTCTTTTGTTGTTTGATTAATATTTATGACGCGGTCGGCTGCTGCAGGTTTCGCTGCTGTCGCTTTAAGATCTGACGCACATTTCAAATATTTTGGCGCATCAGTATTTCTCCCAGCTGTTCAGGTTTACTTAAGACAAAACCGGCTTTATTTACATGAATAGTCTCCAATACGAGCTTGTGTGTAGCAATAACAGAACCTATTAGAAGCGAAAGAGAACTCTGTATTTACACACTGACTGAGAGCATTCTGTGATCGCGCTTTGAGTGTGCGCGCACTAGTGATGCGAGGATGGCGGTTATATCCGCGGGTCGGGTGGGTCGGGTAATAAAAAAATGCATTCTGATTTTTTGCGGGTGGGTCGCGGGTGGATTAAATGAATCAATAATGAGGCAAATATTAACTACATTTTCTAAAATATGAACCTGTTCTAAATACTTTTTTTTTTTTCAGGCAAATGATTTCATTTTTGTGTGTGTGTCTGTTTGTGTGTTCACCTGTTCGAGAAGTTGTGACAGAAAAAAAGACATTCCAGATCAAGTTTGAAAGGAGTTACGCCTGTGTTAATGCTATCGAGTGGTGTAGTGCAGTACCTGCGGATATCCATTTTTTTAATCCGACGGCTTTGCGTATACACACTTCTAAATTCCCTCAGATGCGCATCATTCAGTAGTGTCCTGCATTAGCCAAAATCATGACAGGCCACCATTTCTAATTCAATCGTATGTGAATAAATGCAAATATTCAATCAGAAACTTGGCCCACCCTGGCCCACACTACATAGCCTTACATCCAATCACAAAATTGGAGCGATATTCAGTTGAGCTAGATTTTAATTTGTCGTTTTTTACCGCTCGCACCCCGATACATTTTGATATTGTATATAGTTTTCGCGCTATCAATACGCAGGGTACTGAAATCGCTTTTGCGCTGTTTACTTTCACTTTTGCTTTCGTAATTAACGCGCACTCTGTGTAAAAGATGTATGTCATTGAGCACAAGATTGAGCAGCAAATCCTCCAGCATGGTCCATCAGTCATCTCTCCTTACTCTTTTTATATATATAGTCGCTAATCCCAATCCTAGCTTAAAACTCTCTCTGTATAGTTATAAATAAACATGTCAGACAGATAAGTGCAATCACAATAATTTATTTATTGCAAAAATGTGAAAAGCAGTACCAACAGCATTCCAAATGACGCTGCACAATATGTTTGTGAGGTGCAGAGGAGAATTTAAATTGTTAATCGCTGATTTTTTTTTCCAGATTATTTCATTCCGTGAAGGCGCGCGCGCATCATTCAAACACGCCTCACCAGAAACACGCGCATGTCGTAATATGTGACAAATGCAGGCGAGAACCAATGAGGGTTCGATTTTCCTGCCGTAAAACTTGTAGCTTCTTGGTGCAGCAATATTTGAAGTTATTTTAATATTGAATAATGAAGATCGCCTGATAAACGCTTGAATTTGGGTCTGTTCCTCGCAGTCGTATGGATTCTGAAGATTTGGAGTGCTTTTAACACACTATTTATTAAAATAATGTATGTATTTACCACTACACCCCACCCCGGGCCCACCTAGGATATCACTTGGCCCACCCTTCATCTCAGTTCTGGAGCCAGGCCTGGATGCACAGCGGCTCAGTTGTGATTTTGTTTCAAACTATTTTTGACGATGAAACAGAGCAAAATCAAGCAATAGTGTTATAGTCTAGTTAAGTGCAAGTCACTTAATATTAACTTCTTGTTTATTTAACTGTTGTATTATATGTCATTTACAAACTCCCCTAAAAATCATTAAAAGCTGTCACTCATTTTAGTTCAGGATCCAGAGCCGGACACCACCAAAACCTCAGAGACTAAGTGCACTGATCAGTCCACCCTAGAGCCAGGGGAGGACCTGAAACTCATAGATCTGTGGTCTGCAGATGCAGTTCCCACCCAAGTACCCACCCTCAAACCCCTGTCTTCTTCGCTCCAGTTCCCTGGATCCATCCAGACCTCTGTCTCAGGGGCTAGCTCCTTGTGGCTCGTCAGCCTTGCCTCATGCTTCCCCTTCACCGGCTCGGTATTGCGTTTGGCAAGTCCCCAGCTGCACTTCGGCCCTCCATGCCAATGTCTCAACCTCGGTCTGTCAGCCCACTGACTCCACTCTGGCTCTGCACTCTCTCTTCCTTCGGCCAAAGCTCCATTCTGGTTCCCTCCACCGTCAGCTCCACAATGGTGTTGGTCTCCTCCGACTTCTCCAGGTTCCTGTCCTTCACCAACACCATGCCCAGCACCTAAGCCTTCATCCTCTTTTCTCTTGTCTGTCAACTACTGTTGCGGCGTCAGTTCACGCCTTCCGAGTGGGGGAGCTAATGTCATGGTTATGTTCAGTTTAGTTCCGTTTCTGTAATGTCAGTTATGAGCTCTCATTAGATGCCATGGTTTCTTAATCCTTGTCCAGCTGTACCTGTTTAATTCCCTCATTTACCATGAGTGCATTTATATTCCTGATTCAGTTCTGTCCTTTGGCAGTTATTGTTTAGTGTTATGTATTATACCATATCTGCATGAGTAAAGTCTTCTTTGTAGCATGAATCCGTGTCTGTATTCTTTATTCCTCTACAGCCCGTGATAACTGCTTTACCCCACATTTGCTTTACTGGAAAAAGTGGAAGCAGTCGACTAGCATAATAAATGCTCTGCTGCTCTTGCTTCATGTATTACATTCATCTGTCATCAGCAATCACTCCAATGACCTTGTTCCACTCCCACGGCTTTCAGCCCCACCCATACTACAGTAGCAAGAAGAAGCACATTAAGGTCCCGGAGTGGCCTAGCCAGTCTTCAGACCTTAATCCCATAGAAAATCTGTGGAGGGAGCTGAAGGTTCGAGTTGCTAAAAGTCAGCCTCTAAACCTTAATGACTTGGATCCCTCCTGACATGTGTGCAAACCTGGAGGCCAACTTCAAGAAATGTCTGACCTCTGTGATTGCCAACAAGGGTTTTGCCACCAAGTACAAAGTCATGTTTTGCGAAGGGGTCAAATACTTATTTAACTCATTAAAATGCAAATCAATTTATTACTTTTTTGAAATTGTCACAAATCTGGTCCTGTACACCAGTCCGCTCGCCACCAGAGGTCGCCTTGCCATTCATATTACTCAGACTGTTGCATCACACCCCGGACTACGTTCCCCATCAGCCACTGCGCTGATAATTTGCATCCAATCAGATACTGTATATAAGCCTTGGACTTCCCCTTACGTTTTGCCGAGTATTGGTTTGCGTTTAGCACCTGTTTGTGTGTTAGCAACTGTACGGAGCCCTAAGTCAGTCTTCATCCCACGCATTGTTATTTCGTCTTGTCTGTTTTGCTGCCAGCCTATCGGAATTCTCGCCTGTCTTTCTGGATTACTCTTTTTCCTCGCACTTCGGATAACGTTCGCCGTTAATCGACCCTCGCCTGTGTTACGGAACACTCTTTGTCTTGCTGTCTATATACCTGTCTGCCATTGTCTGACCCTGCCTGCTATGACCAAGTCTTTGTCGATGTCCCTGAATGAAAGTTTGCAAATGGATCCGCCCGCTTCACGCTTCATCTCTCACTCCGTAACAGAAATGTGTTTTTGTGGAATATTTTTTGTTGTTGTTGTTGTTATTCTGTCTCTTACTGTTAAAATAAACCTACCATTAAAATTATAGACTGATAATTTCTTTGTCAGTGGGCAAACAAACAGCAGAGGATCAAAAAATTCTTTTCCCCACTATATTGTCCCTGTTGTTCAAAATTCCTTTCAAAATGGTTCTATACAGAAAATACTTATTACACACTTACAGGGGAAATTAACATTTTTTTAAATTAACTTTTAAAGTGGAGGGCTAACTGGACAACCCTAATTGCTGACATTGATGGTTATGATAAATTAGGCCTCACCTTCAGCAAAACGGCCTCAGAAGATCCAAACAGCAGTTGGGTTTCAATGGCTTGTTCTCTGATCAGACGCTCCAACTTTGGAAAGCCTCCCAGACACAGGTAAGACAGGTGATAGAGGAGAGCCGTTCGCTCCGCAGATGGGAGAAGCTCCTGAATGAACTCTGGGCTCCATGGTGAATCGTTGATGACAAGCTCTGAGGGATTTTAAACAGTAACAATGGTTAATAACCTTTGGAATTCAATAGCTAGAGGGTGAAATGGGACCACAGTACGGTTTATCTAAACTATTAAGTTTTGGTTTTAACTTAAATAAAAGCATTTGTATGTACAGTATGTATGGGTGTATGGTTGGTTATGTGCCAGCCTGATGAATGTTTTTTTTTATATATAAATATATACACAAGGCCCTCTACTGTATATGTGGTTGATTTTTTTCCTGCTGATGAAAGGTTTGGCCAGTGGTGGGCCATCAGGGTCAGCAAAGCTTTCTCTGCTGCCCTAAAATCACTGACTTAATTTTAATATATTTTTCCAATAAATGTGTTTTTAATTGTTCCTGATAGTCTGTTTTCTTCATTTCATATCTTTTCTCTTAGTTGCACTGCTTCCAGTAGTGTTTGTTTATATTAGAGCTTTTGTCCAATCATATTTCAGCAATCATGTGTCGCCAGGGTCAAAGACATCAACCTTAAGGACTTCAGAATCAACAGTGCAGGCGTTTGTAGCTTAAAACAAATGGCAATAAAACTGCTGCTTTAACCAATCAGATATCGAGTTGGATATCAGATATCGACACAGGGGCCATCTAGCAGCCATACAATTACATCAGCATTTTCACATCATTTAATTGGATGGAGAGTGTTCTAGTAGCCAGAGCTAGCAAATAGCACGCTGTAATCTTGGGTTTCTTACTGTATACTGTACTGTGTACAGTATGTTATTGTAGATTTTCAGTGCATTCTGGAAAATATGTGACTCGTGCAACCAAAATGAGTGTGCATGCGCACGGTCTAATTTTGAGCTACAACCAAAAGAAGTGAAAAAAATGTCAATTTTGGTCGAACTTGAGGTTTTCACAAAAATTAGTTCATTAAGTGATCCCAGTGCTCCAAACAGTAATTAAACATCTAAAATGTTCTTTATGTGTACGTTTTCTGAGAGGAGTAACTTTTTGTCTGCTCACTTGGACGACTGCTGCTGCTTCTCACCACAAGTTGTAGGTCTACTGTTGCAAAGTGCAGCATTCCAGCTTTGTGAACATTCATATTGACTACTCAATCTCAATTAAAAAAAAAAAAAAAAACACTGTAGTATGGTACATTAATTTTCATTTTTGACCTTTTATCACTTTATGTGCTTTATCCTGATGTTATTTTCAAGGTATAAAGTGTAAGTTTCTGGAAGAATATCTAAGGAGCGCTCAGTTTCAGTAGTCCCTCAATGCAGAACACAGATCCAGGGATTGGATCTAGTGGGTGGAGATGGGTGGGTTTAAAGTTCAGGGGGTGGAGACGGGTAGATTTAGGTATATGTAAGGTGGGAGGAGTTGGATATGGATCCAGCCTCACCCCCTGGATCTTGTGTTCTGTAGTGAAGACCATCCCATCAATTTCAGGGTCAAGCTGTATTAACTGGCCTTTTCCCCCTGGCTGCAGCGCCCTGGCAGAGGTAGACTGGCGGGTAGACAAGTCATGAACATGAGAGTCCTAGGGTACATTAAAACACACTTCTCTTAATGTTAATTGCTAGTATTTTCCTCCCGCAGCGCACTGGCAGACCAGCGGTGAGACTCGTAAAGCCTTATTTGTTTTATACCAATGTTAGTTGCAAGGCATAAATAGGTTTGAGTTAATAAATTTATGTAACACATTCTAAATTAAAATACATTTAGAATTAACAATCACTGCTGTACAAAGAGTAAAAAACAAACCAACAAATAAAAAAAAAAAAAACACAACGTTACCTATGCAGAGAATAGGCTTGCTGCCATACAGTTAAAAATAAACGTAATTTTACAGGTAAATGTCTGTATTTTTATTTATTTATTTTTACAGATTTTTTCCTTTTTTCATTATACGATGAAATACCTGTTGTTTAACAGATATGTTCTGTATTTTAAAGTTCCACCATTAAATTTACAGATAATTCCTTGTATTTTGGTATTACATACATTTTCTGCTTTTTTAAATGGAAATTTTCTGTATTTTCACAGAGTAATGTGTAAATTAACATAAAATGTTATGTAATAATTACGGTCCGTGTACCTACGTAAAATTGGTTTTCTCGTTTTTGTTTTCAAAACAAACAAACGAATAAATGATTGGTTAATGCAATATTTACATTTTCTCGGGAACACAAAAACGAATTTCATTCATATTTTCAATTTTGTTTTCATTACACGTCGTTCAGATGCAGATATTAAAAAGTCAACAAAACCAAATAAAAAAAATTAAAGTTTTTTTGAACAAAGCGCGTTTTAGTACACCGGAAGCTCTCTGCTGCAGCACATGCCAGGTATTTGACCTCCGTGAAGTTGGCACCCCATACTTATTTACTTTGCGAAAGTATGAAGCTGCAGCTTCACAATACATTAATTACACTTACGAGTAACAGTAAAATGATGCAAATATTTTTTTTTCTTACGCTTGAAACGCGATTTACACTTTTACAAAGCTTCTCTTGCGCATGCAAATTTATTTTACGCTTACAGTCTTATGTACACTTGCAAAACGTGTACTCTTCACATGCAAATCTTTATAAAGGCTAGAGCGAAAGTGAAAGGTGAACGCCGAACATACAAGGCGGGCTCGCCATAGCCTACTTTCGGCCTTGTTTTTCACTTTCGGCTGATATTGTTTGCTGCTGATATTTCGGCGCATTCCTTGTTCTGTCCTGAGTAAGTATACACACACATAGCTTAGGCTATTGGCAGGCTAAATGAATGAGTTTGAAATGGAAATTGTCTCACCTTTGCAATCAGCCATGTTTTCCAAAGAACGTACACTGGTAAAGCATATGCAAGGACTCTTAAAACAGGAGAACAAGTATTAGTAATCAGATGCCATATAACCCATAGTCTTCTAAATTTACAACGTCTATTCATGATTTAAACATTTTATATGGAACCCACATGCAACACAGAACGTTCTCCTATAACGTTCCCATATTATTCCCATTTGGCTATTTTTTTGGAGGGAACCAAATAAGATAATTCTAGATATAAATAATAATAATAGTTCGTGGGTTGTTTGGTAGCCTACTTTTTTTTTTTTTTTATCTTTCACATACAGCCGGTTTGGCACGTCTAATTGAAGAGAACTTGAAGTTAACCCAAAAGATTTTGTCTACTGTCCAAAAGAGAGAAGCGCGTCTCGTTAATGAATGTAATCGTTAGTCTCATATTGTTGTATTGTTGTAAATTGTATTTATTTATTTATTTATTTATTTTTAAATGTCTGTGAATAAAATTTATATTTTAAAATCCCTGTTTTATGTTGGAGTCATTATTTGGTGGTTTAAGGACAAACCAGTGTTACAGTGATAAACATTCCGAAGGTTTACATTTACAAAAACGTTCCCAACGTACTGAGAACCAAACTTTGTTAGCTGGTAATATGTTCACTGTTATTATTTTCTATTGGCTACACTTTTAATAATAGTAGACATACTGCAAAATGGAGTAATTCGGCACTTTAATGAAATGCATTTATTATGATTACAGTATAAAAACATTTAAAATAATCAATAAATAAATAAATAATACCCTTAAGGGAAAAGTTTGTCTACTTACATATTGTGTTTCCTTTTCCACCTGCAGCAACTAAGCTGCATCAGTCATATATAGGTGGGGTGGACAGCCACGTGGTGTTTAGAAGATAAAGGTGGGTTCACGCCATATCGGAATTCCCGTAATAACCATATTCCAACTTGTAAAAAGCGTTCACGTCCTCGTAGAACTGGTAAATACAACTTGTGAACTTGGAGTCTTCTGAGAGCTACGGCTTGTACCACATGACCGCTGTACCACCTGACCAACGAAGGCTGTGTTTAGACGTTGATAGTGTTGCCATAGATAAGCATTATTCTGAGTCTGAGGACGTGAACGGGTCCGAGTAGAACGTCACATGTTGTCATCTAGAAATTACGGTAATTACGATATGACGTGAACGCAGCATTAAACCTTTGTTCTTTGTAATCACGTGATTTATAATTTCAGCACATCCACAGGGAAATCCCCAACAGTCCAAAGTCATGACTTCGGTGTAGTGTTGTTTTTGGCAGCCTGTTTTAATTTTAGTTTTAGTCTAGTCTTTGTATGAAGCTGTCATTTTAGTTTTTATTAGTTTTAGTCACGTTCATACTCTTTTTAGTCTAGTCAAGTTTCAGTCAACTAAAAGTCTGAGCATTTTAGCTTTATTTTAGTCAGAATTATCCATGACTAATTTCGTCTAGTTTTAGTCCACGAAAACTGATGACATTTTAGTCTAGTTTTAGTCAGTGAAAATTGTATTTTAGTCTCTTTTTAGTAATGCTATTCTATTTAACCCAGTCAGTAGTATAAGTACCTTTTAGTATAGTCAAGATACAAATATGCGCACGTGATTGTGTGTGAAACGGTGAACTCAAAACTTTCCCTGGAGTCTGCCATTGGACCAGCAAAGCAATTTCCCAGAAGCATTGGCTCTGAAAAAACGACCCCATGGATCGTATGTGCAATCAGTTTATTACGACCTAATCTTACGTTTTAAAGTGAAGCGCCCTCTTGCGCTTCTGTAAATATTGGTAGTGTCGTGTGTCATGAAATGACGTTTGAACGTCGTTACGAAATTCAAATACTATTTGTTTTATTTTTGTATTTACACAAGATTACTTAATACCGAAAACTGTTTTGGAGCTATTTTAGACCTAAACTCTTGTCATATACAATTTCAATTATTATTATTATTATATTTTAAATAAAAATATAATATTAAAATTTTTAAATACATTTTAAAATAACTTTTAACTTTTTCTAAGAAAGCACAAAAATCGCTTAAATGTTTAAAAGCACTGCCAAGTCAGAGCCGTATAGAGAGAGAGTTGCGACAACTCCATTGACGCCAATGGACCAGTTTTTTACAGCAATGGCGGATCGTGGAGGCGCGCAATAGTTCCCGGAAGTAAGCGCTAATACTATCAGCGTCATAGAGATGCAGCAGAAGAGACCGCTGTGATCGACTTTTACAAGGTAAGACATTTATAGAACAAAACTGTATATTACCAGAGCATAGAATTAATTTACCTTATGCATTAAAACAGATTATTGTGATAGAGCATCACTTTACCATTTCTCCTGTGTTTTTCTCCTTCTCTATTTTGCTCTCAGAACAAGAACCACCTGAAGACTCCCTGTTACGAGAACACCTCTGAAGAGATGACGCCGAACCTTGAGAGGACTTCAGATGACGCCACCTCCGAATAAACACACAAAACTACCAAAATTTTCTTTGTATTATAATCAACATGATCAAATCACGAGATCATTGCTTTAATGTATTAATTGTTTCTGCTGAATACATGATGTTAACTAACTGCATGATTTGTATAGCCTAATTTTAGAACATTTCTGCCATATGAATATTACTTTGACAGTTACACTTGTAAACATAGCTCTTATTTGTAACGTAAAAACATTAATTTTCTGTAAAGCTGCTTGAAACACTGTGTATAATAAAAAGTTCTATACAAAGAAATGTGAATAAAATAAAACTTGATGCATCTTTTTTTCTCCTCTCCGTGTCAGTAGGAAAACCATACATTCATTCTGCTTTCTGTGAGTGACTCTGGAGCATTCCCATGTAGCACAGGAAACTACAAGGACAACATGCTTTTCTGTTTATTATAAATGAATAAATCAGTTGCTGTAAACAATTGTATAACAAAAGTCAACATACATAAAATATATGATTAAATGTGTAAAAACAATGTTTTAAGTTGAATATACTATGAAAATATTTATATATTAATATATATGGGGTGAACAAGAATCAAAAACATTAAACAAGATAAATTTCCCTTAATTTAATTTTATATTTCACTTATTTGGTATTAAGACAACATACCAACAAGACAATACCATTTCAAAACAGCAAATGCAGTCTTTAACCAAAGTTACTTTAGCCTAAAATATGTTAACAAGGGAAGTAGCGATAGTTGACCACATTAATCCTCAAATATTAGCGTATTTTATATTTTAAATACAACACTGACATAACTACATATACATGTCGATGTATTTTATAAATTATGTAAATACATTCTTTTATTGTCTACTAATTAACCTAAATCGCAGTTCTGCCTCTCCAACTCCATGTATTCCAATTGCCCGCATTGAACTTCCTGGAACTATTTGCAGTCTACATGAATCACGTGACGATCGAGCGTTTTGAACTTCCGTTGTCGCAACTCTCTCTCTATACGGCTCTGTGCCAAGTAGGGCTCGCTGCCATAGATATATATAGAATGACTAGATGTGTTACGTCGAGGTCTAGAGCGTCCGCACAGGTCGGCCATCTTACCACAGGCTGGCTTTCTGGCGGGATCAGTCCGTCGAACCTGAGGTAAACGGAGGTAACCTGATGTAAGGTAAGTGACCTGCACAAACGTTAATACTCTTATCTCGCTGAAATCTTGATGGATGATGTCTGTTTTCTTACAAACATTATTAACGTGGTTATAATTCTGGATGCTTGAACATGTTGAAATCGAAGCTTTTCTCCTTGAAAAAAAACTGACTTAATCGTGCAGTGTAGTTGTGTATCATGGCTAGCTAGGCTACTAGCTACCCAGTAATTTGGGGCGAGGCAGAATTACGCTTTCTTTTCAATATAATACACACATTATAAACATGATTTAACTGAATTTACACATGATTTCCTGTCTGGTCGGTTTGTTAAAACATCTTACATTATGATTTCTACAGGAAATTGCTGACAAGATGCCAGACTTTTGTGCCACCTATGGCTGCTGTAACCGCCGTTGTCTCGAAACGAGAACCCGAGGGATCACCTTTCACCTGTAGGATATTACAATATTAAGAATTATTTTTAGGATAATAATTAGTTACTTAGTGGAAGTATGTACATATTACATAATAGTATTGCTAGATTGTTGTTGACACAAGGTTTAGAATATTTTGTTTACATAATCACTGAATGTTTGAATATAGTTTTTAGTGTGTTTATCTTATTCTTGAAGTACATACATACATACTTACTTACATACAGTTACCCCCAACATATGATAATCTAGGTGTTTACTTGTGTCCTTGGCCTTAAATGGAAAGATGGATTTAAAATGTTGACAATAATTTATATATCTGGGTACATTTCTCACTTTTTTAAGGTTTCCCAAATCCAGAGAGAGAACTGGGAAGTGGGAAGTTGCCCTAAGAAGGGACGGTTTTGCTGCCACTGACAGGACACTGATCTGCAGTGAGCACTTCAAGACCGAGGACTTCGACAGGACCGGGCAGACTGTGCGGATTAAAGATGGTGTTGTGCCATCCATTTTCAGCTTCCCAGCACATCTTCAAAGGGTATGTGTATGTGTATCACTGACCAAAAATAATATAAGGTGTATAAGACTGATATATCAATATACACATGTGATTAAATGTGATTCATTTTTGTTTCTGACACTGGTTACAGCGGCCCTCACAACCCACCCCCACCCTCCCCCCTTCCCGTGAGGATGGACACTGGTTACAGCGGCCCTCGCAACCCCACACCACCACCCCACCCCTTTCAAGTGTACATATTGTATGTAGTTCTCTGCAAACCTATGGCGGCATCATGCCTTCACACTGAATACTGCACACTGCATATTGTATTATTGACTTCCTGGCCTGCACAGCCTAGCGACCCACAACCTGCCAACCTATTCACTTATCACTTCATCATCACTTATCAGGACCAGCCGGATGAGGACCAGAACCAGCACCACTGGGACACCTTCGTTACTTCGCTAAATTTTTAATGAAAATGTAAAAAAAAAAAAAAAAAAATCCATCAAATGTCTCTAACACCTCTGTCCAAACATTGATTTTAATAAATCTTCAAAAATCTTTGAAAAGTGCCTTTATAATGTCTAAACAAACTGGTTTACTACCATTTTATGTGTAAAAATATTTTTATTAACAATTTGGAAGTATGGGCTTTAGTTCTTTGTGCTGTGTTATTGTCATCACTGTACAGGGTGGGGATTTCAACATGCAGCATTTCTTGATGTATATTTGTTAAGGGAAATCTTGTAGGCTTAGTATACCTATTCTAGAACATTATTCTATTTTTTAGAACATAAGATAATTATTCAAAAGTATTCAGTGTCATAACTACATATTTGACGTTTATAATAAATCAAACCGTTTGAAAATCGGTTAAAAATTGAGCACGTTATGGCTATTTAAAAATTACATGTTTTACTATCAACACAATATTTTGGGTGAGCGAGCAGCCTGTGGTAAGATGGCCGCCATATGCGGACGTTCGACTCCGTTGGCCAGCAACGCAGACGAGACATCTAGTCATTCTATATATATCTATGCTCGCTGCAGCCTGCGGTGGACATCCAACCCCGCCCACATCCACGCATGACGTCAGATGCCACGCCCATCGCCGATACAACCCCGCCCGCATACGAGCGTGACGTCAAAAGTCACGCCCATATTAAATACGTCACCTTGTGATTCCCCAATCCCTATACCGGGAAACCCGGAAGTATGTCGAAGCAACTTACGTTTTTTTCGGGGATTTATATAAAATAATAGGCCATTGTCCTTCGTTTTACTAATACACGTTTTCTTATTTGTGTAAAGGATGTCTAGGCTAAAATGTCACAACTTAAATCTAATATATTTAATATGTCTAATATACGGAGCTGATTTCGTCATCATAACAGCCTGTAATAAGCTTGCATTGACTTCATTAGGCTAGATGCTAATAACCTTTAAACCTTACCTTGTTCATTTATGTAATGAGACAAATTCACATTTATTACGATCGATTTTAGGCGAATTTTCAAATGTAATGTAATGTTTAAAGGGGACAGTTCGATTTTGGTATTGTAAAAGTATGTAAAAATATGGTTAAAGTTGGTATTGTATAATTGTCAGTTTTTTTTTTTTAAAAGTGTTCCGCTTATCATAAAGTGTTAACATTTAAATGGCAGAGTCAACAGTTCTCCATATGCAGTAGGCTACACATACATAGGCTAAACAGAGGTTGATTGCTTTGATAGTTTAAATATGACATTGACCTTCAGGCCTTATTCATCACAACTTGATATGAAATTTGTCCAGGTCCTCCACATACTTAAATACGAATAAAAAGACATACATTACTTATTTGGGCATTTTATATTTATTATTTTACAAAAATAATTCAATTTAAAATGTTACAAAAATATACCAGCCAAAAGTTTTTGAACAGTAAGATTTTTAGTTTTTTTTTTTTTTTTTTTTAAAGTGTCTTCTGCTCACCAAGCCTGCATTAATTTGATCCACAATAACACAAAATTTAAGCTTCTATTTTAATATATTTTAAAGTGTAATACAGGGGTGCTCAACCCTGGTCGTGGAGATAGACTTTCCTGCAGAGTTCAGCTCCAACCCTGACCAAATACACCTGAACCAGCTAATTAGGATCTGAAGGAGCACTTGATAATTACAGACAGGTGTGTTTGATCAGGGTTGGAACTAAACTCTGCAGGAAAGTCAATCTCCAGGAACAGGGTTGGGCACCCCTGGTGTAATATATGTAGCAAAGCTAAATTTTCAGCATCATTACAGTCTTCTGTGTCACTTGATCCTTCAGAAATCATTATAATATGCTGATTTGCTGCTCAAGAAACATTTCTGATTATCATCAATATTTAAAGCAGTTGAGTACATTTTTTCTGGATTCTTTGATAGAAAGATCCAAAGATCAGCATTTATCTGAAATAAAAAGGCTTTTGTAACATATACACTATATAATTCAAAAGCTTGAAGTCAGTGTGCGTGTATATATACATTATTATAGAATTAATAGATTATAGAAATTAATACTTTTATTTAGCAAGGATGCTTTAGATTGAACAAAAGTGATGATAAAGACATTTAATTTTTAAAGAATATAGAATGATTTCTGAAGCATCATGTGACTGGAGTAATGCTAAATGTCATATTTGAAATCAATGGAATTAATTACATTTTAATAGAAATATAGAAAACTGTTTCAAATAGAAAAAATATTTTAAAATGTTACTGTTTTTGTTATACTTTGGATCAAATAAATCCAGGTCTGGTGGGCAGAAGAGACTTCTTTAAAAAAAAAACATTAAAAATCTTACTTCAAAAACTTTTGACTGATTGTGTTTAACAAAATATATGTTCCAAATATCATAAGTCTGAGCAGTTGAATGATCAGACAAACAGTTATTGTTATGCAGTACACATACCTACATGCATGGGTACTGTGATCAATGTTTATCATTAAAGATGTCATATGTATGTGAGTGTTTTGTGTGGGGGGCCAGTAAGTATATATGTGTGAGAGGGATTAAGTTTGTCTGAGTGGGTGAGATGACTGTATTGTGTGGGGGTCAGTGTATAAGAAAAAAAAATGCACATTGATGCACTCTCTGTCTATTCACACATGTATGTATATATGTATTTGTGTGTGTGTGTGTGTTTACACACACCTATGTATGTATACACACACACAGACGTACAGACACATGTACAGTATACACACAGACAGAGACACACACTGATGCGCTGATTCTTACGACGACATAAAATGAATGCTGAATGAACGTGCAAGTTCCCCAAAACACAAACACATAACAACACTCATCTAACCCACGCACGCACACATATAACGTTAATATATATAAAAATATATATGTAAATTTGTTGTTAGCTAAGTAATAACGTGTCTGTGTAGCAGTTTTACTCTGGTTGTGTTTTTTTTTTTTTGAATAAGGACGATGTTGACGATGGAGGTCTCAGGTTTTCTTTATTCTGCAGAAACACAGAGCACAAATTAATTCTTTGGACACACGTCTCTCCCCTTCACTCAGGCTCTCGTTAGTGGAGCGAGAGAGAATACATCTGACCCCGTCAGCGGCAAATTTGATTCTAAAGATGGCGCTGTACTCATAGTAATGATTGCAAAACATAAGACAACAAAATAAAATACAAAAATAAATGACAGAATAAAGTAGCCAGGAAAATACAAAACATTGTTATATGGCATATCAGGTATTATATTGTGTTTAGGTGTCCTATAATAATATAAATTTGTCACTGATTACTCATACAGCGAGCAATAAGATAAGAAATTTTACAAAAATAACCAAACATTCCAATATCAATGTATCAAATGTCAAAACAAATGTATCAAAATATACAATGTGATGTCACTTTTGCAGACAGACCTCATTTTTTATATATCAAACTCATATAAAGTTGATTTTAAACACATTTTGAACATTTCTCAACATACAATAAAGATACAGCATACCTGCAGAAACACAGAGCACAAATTAATTCTTTGGACACACGTCTCTCCCCTTCACTCTGCTCAGACAGAACGGAAAAAAAATTGTAAGCTATACCAGTCACAGTAAAGCATCCAAAATGCGATAATTTACATTCATTTTCATGACATCACAGCCTTACATTACTATTACACATTCTGTATCTCGTAAAATAACACACCGAACTCATTTAGCGCACTTTAAACATTCTTACCAGGCTCTCGTTAGTGGAGCGAGAGAGAATACATCTGACCCCGTCAGCGGCAAATTTGATTCTAAAGATGGCGCTGTCAGCGCGCCGCACGAGGTATCATGTGCGTCACTAATACGTGCTCTTCATTACACAAAATTCTGCATATATGGTTCCGTGTAGAGTAAATGATGTCCATTGTACCTTATAACTCAGAAAACAATGAATATAAAACTCAAAAGAAATAAGTTTTGATGAAGTTCACTTCAAATACAACATTTTATAATTATTAGCCCAGCTACATACTCCCCCCTGAACTTCACAAAACTTGTTCATCAGGGTAAGCATCTTTTATGAAAAATTCTCAAAGAAACTCAAACTGTCAATTGCTACATTAGGTTCAGCAGCATATGCTTCCCATACCACAGGGAAAGTGGTCCAAAGCAGGTTGATCAGGCCCACTAAGACACACTTGCAATTAAGGTGCCCTAAACACCAGTATATTGACCTAAATGAGACAGTGATTCGTAAAACTCAGAATCCCATGCAATATGAGAAGCTGGGACAAAAGATTGGATTACACAATAGAAACTCAATAATATGACCTGTATGTCATAACTCGCCTTATGACAATAAAGATCTTGCAAACTCACTGACAGAACTTGTCGGCCTTACATTTTGTGTCATGTTTTGAATTAACCTATTCACAGGCTTCACAAGTCTTCCGAACCTTGTTCTAACTTGTAATATAGCTTGGTTAGAAGATGAATCCGCAGATTCAGAGGTCATTACACCATCATCGACTGAACCTCTCTGTGACGTGTGTTTGTGTGTCACAGTCAGTCTCTGTATCACTGGAATGAACGGTGACATCGTCACAACACAAGGAGTCACCTCGTACTGCAGTAAAGTCAGTCCTTGGAGAGTCTGGGTTCACTACCAACGAAAGAACACTCTCAGACCCAAAGGGGACACTGGTTGGGACATCATCTGGAGTTACAGTCCTCGCAACCCAATTTACAGTTCGATCTGCATTACTGCATGCAGACGTGGGTATTACGGCATCACTCAATGCTACTCCACTGCAGTCATCATCTGGTTCACTGTCTTCACTGAATGAGGGCTCAAGTTCTTCAACCTCAATCGGCAAGAAGTTAGCTTGAAGCAGCAAGTTCCTGTGAACAGTTTTTTCCTGTCCAGTGTGGGTGTTACGGATGCGGTATGTGTGACATTGAGGGTTCAGAGCAACAACGATATAAGGTGTGGACTCCCATTTGTCTGCTAGTTTTCTCCGTCCACGTTCTCCTTTGTTCGCCAGCAAAACCTGGTCACCAATTTCAATTCTGCATCCTCTTGTCTTCTTGTTATACAGGTCCGCTTGGCGCCTTTGACTGGCTTCAGCATTCTTTTGAGCAAGAGTCAAAGCTTCTTGTAAGTCATCCCTCAGACGTCTCACGTATGTATCATAGTCAGTGACGGCACTGTCTCTTTCTATATTGCAGAACATTACATCCACCGGGAGTTTGGGAATTCTGCCGTACATCAGATAGAATGGTGCATAGCCAGTCGATTCGTGGGCTGTGCAATTATAAGCAAAGGTCAAAGTTTGCAACATCTGTGGCCACTTTTGCTTGCTCCTTGGTGGCAACGCCCTGATCATGTTACCCAGTGTCCTGTTAAATCGTTCAACATGACCGTTGCCCATTGGGTGATATGCGGTCGTTCTGGACTTCTTCACACCAGCAACTTCCAGGAGTTCGCGAATCAGTTGGCTCTCAAAGTTGGCACCTTGATCCGAATGGATCCTTTCTGGGAAGCCAAAAACACAAAAAAACTTGTCCCATAGTACCTTTGCCACTTGTTTAGCAGATTGGTCTCTGCAGGGGAAAGCACAGGCCATTTTAGTAAAATGGTCAGTTATGACCAGGACATCCACGCTGCGACCACTTGAATTCTCTGCAGACCAAAAATCTATGCAGACTAATTCCAGCGGGCATGTTGTTTTAATGCTTTCCAGAGGTGCTCTTCCTTCGGGTTCAGGCGTTTTGCTTACAACACACCGCTTGCAGCATTTAACATGTTCACAAACATCCCGCTCTAAACTGATCCAGAAGAACCTCTGTCGTGCAAGGGATAGTGTCCTACCCTGACCTTGATGCCCAGCTTCGTTGTGAATCCCCTTAAGAACCTGGGTCACAAGAGAAGCTGGAACAATGTACTGCCATCTCTTCTTTCCCATCAGGACATCTTTAGACACCCTGTACAACACTCCGTCAAGCATCTTGAGCTTCTCCCACTGTTTCAGGGTTTTGAGCACCTCAAATGTTTCTCCGGCTCTTTCCCGCCTGGATGGCCTCCTCCCTCTACTCACATAGAATAGAACTCTTGACAGTACCTTGTCGTCTCGCTGCCTCTGTTGCAACTCACTCAGTGAGAACACTGGCAGTGGACTGGGACCAGGAGACAGCAACTGATGGATATCCTGAGTGAGCCACTGGATGGCTCTATCAGCTGTGCCTACTTCCCACTGTGTGTGAACATCAAGGATGGCTGACACTTCAGCACAAGTAAGCGAAGAGTGCTCTGGTGCCTCACAGGGGACATGCGCAACATTACAGACGTTTGCACTTAACCTAAAGGCATCCTGAATGGTGTCTTCTTGAACTTTTTCTGACTTTCTCAACAGAACACCATATGGCTCAGACATCAGTCTTTGACCAACACTCTGATGGATGAAAGGTTGTCTGCTTAAAGCGTCAGCAACTACATTTTTGCTGCCGGGTATGTACTGAATGTTAAAGCTATAGGGGGCCAGCTTAGACACCCACCTCTGCTCGCATGCATCTAGTTTTGGCTTTGTCAAGATGTATGTTAAAGGATTGTTGTCCGTCCAGACAGTGAAGTTGTGTCCTTTCAGCCAGTGACTGAACTTGTCACAGACGGACCACTTCAGAGCCAGAAATTCTAGACGATGGGCAGGGTACTTGGTTTGTGCACGTGTGAGGGCTTTGCTGGCAAAGGCGATGGGGCGTGCCTTAGTCTCACCTTCTGGTACTTGTGACAGTACGGCCCCCAAACCATCCAAGGATGCATCCGTAGATAAGATGAATGGTCGGCTAAAATCAGGATGAGCCAGCACAACAGACTCTATCAGGGCCGACTTTAACTTCTGGAATGCTTCACTATGCTCCTGCTTCCAATCGCCAGCGTTCAGCCTCTTAAAATTTACATTACCTCTCAGAGAGACTTTCTTCCCTTTTGGTGCAGCTGTTAGGTTGAACAAAGGCTTTGCAACACTGGAACAGTTCAGGATAAACTTCTGATAATACATCACCATCCCCAGAAATGACTTGATTTTTTTCTGCGATGGTGTCACTCCATCAGGCATCATAAGGTCTGCTTCGGACACAGCTGATATGGCACTGACCTTATCAGGATCTGTCGCCACTCCAGTCTTGTCAATAATGTGACCCAGGAATTTCACACTCCTCCTGAGAAAGTGACATTTCTTAGGGGCCAACTTCAGTCCATGTGCCTTTAGCCTAGTAAACACAAGCTCGAGCCGCTTAATGGCTTCCTCTTCATTGGGAGCATACACCAGGAGGTCGTCGAGATAACAGAGCAGCGTGAGGAAATTCTGATCCCCGAAGATGTTAGTCATAAGTCGCATAAAGCTGGCTGGACTATTACAGAGCCCTTGTGGCAGACGATTGAATTCATACAGGCCCATGGGAGTCGTAAAGGCAGTGAACTTCCTGTCTTCCTCAGACACAACGATGTTATAAAACCCGGAGGTCAAGTCCATTGCACTGAAGACAGCATTGCCTCCCAAAGCTGCTAAGCAGTCTGCCTGATGAGGCAGGGGGTGGGCATCTTTAACAGTCCGAGTGTTCAGCCAACGATAGTCCACACACACCCTAAGATCCCCAGTCTTCTTCCATACTAGCACAAGTGGTGAAGCCCACTCACTATAAGACTTACGTATAATCTCCTGTTCCTCCATCTCTGAAAGCACACTCCTCAACTTTTGATACTGTGCTGGAGGAACACGGCGGTATGGAAGCCTGAAGGGTCGATCATCTGATAAATGAATATGATGGACAAACCCCTTTGCCTTCCCACAATCCAACTTATGCTTTGAAAATACATCCTCATGCCTCTTAATGAGCTGCACCAGCTGATTCTTCCAATAAAAGGACACTTCACATGAGTCAACATCTAGATCACTAAGATTAAGCTCCTGCAAGCTTTCATGAAGTTTAAAAACAGGACAACTTTCCTCATCACTGACGACGCCTCCAACAGTGCTCTGGCTCTGCACACTCACCATCTCATAAGCGTTGTGATCAGATTGTGCTCCAAGGTCCTCCACAGCAACAACAGGAAAGACATCGGCTATTTTTGAGTTCCTTTTCAGTGTTATGGGCTTATCAAGAGGATTTATGACCCTAACTGGGACCCATCCATCACCAGACATGGAGGCTATAACTCTTCCCACCATGATGTTTTTCTTGTGAGTCTGTGCCTTGGGTGGCTCAATCACAATAGTACTACCCACAGAAACAGGAGTGTTCAATGGAAGCTTGCCCCACACAAGGTGTTCTTGCTTAGGCAACAGAGTGACAGCCTGGGTCAGTTTTGCAGTGCCCACAATATCAGGTATTTTGTCACCCTTCCACCTGTTAATGCCCGACAACATATTCAGGAATTGCTCGATTTCAGGTTCTCCAGTTGTCTCAGGACGGTTCATGACATTCCAATAGCCAGAGGCTTGCTTCATCTGTGTAAGTAAGAACTTAATAACATTAGTCCCCAGAATTATCTGATCTTTCTGTTCCGGCACGACTAATGTAGGAACGCTCACCGACTTTCCATACACATCCATCTTCAACTGGTGCATTCCACGTGGTTTGATCTTGACACCACCACAACCAATGAGAAGAATGTTTGTATGCGTCTGGTCCAATTGTGCAGGCATCCCTTCACTCAACAATTCACGCTCTGTTTCTTCATTAATTGTGCATGCCATAGATCCACTATCTAGAAGAGCTTGGACTGTGACTTTATCGTTTAATAACACTGACGTGTAGAACAGGCTATCTGACTTCTCCAACTTGGTGATGTTCTGAAACAAGACAACACTATCGCTGGAGACAGACTTGCAACACTCTTCATAGACAGATAAATGATTATCATCCATAGTGAGGGTTTGATGTTGTACACTCACATAGTCCCCTCCCAAATGTGAGTGCATTAGTTTCCCTGAGCATACTAATCAGTAGATGGTGCAGCAGGGTTGACGACCTTGTGACATTGCTTTTGTTGATGTCCAATCTCCAGGCACGATAAGCATCTCTTTTCTCTCATACAATGCGAGCGGGTGGAATGATTTCTTTCACCACAGACTCTACATGGAGGGATGCTGCGCCATTGCGTTGCTCTTAGCTGCTGAATAGGAGCAGTTTGACTTGTACGCTCCAATACCCTTTCCAGCATACTCAAGACACGTTCCAGGGTGCCAGCTTCTGAAGCTGCAGGTTCAGCAGCCTTCAAAGGACTTTTGGGGACATAAACAGGAGCAGCTGCATTCAAACTCTCTCCCTTGGGGGCAGCGTGGGGGTAAGTTGACACTTTAGCTGCAGTGACTTGGACTGTGTTAACTTCATGTGAGACAGGCAGTTTCTTAGACTGGACATCCCTCTGGTGTTCATCAATGGCCTCTTGGATTTCTGAAACTGTCCATTTACTAATAGGTTTACACCTAAACACACTAGAGAGGCCAGGTTCTGGACAGTTCCTGATGAACATCATCGCAATCTCAGAACTCATGTTTTTCATCTTTGCACCTTGTGACTGCAAATGACTATCTGCTAGCTCAGCAGCTGCATTTAACCTAACCCAGTAGTCGACAGGGCACTCATTTACTTTGGGGTGTGTCGCATAAAAGTCAGCCAGAGGTTGACATGATCCAGGACTTTCACTGAAGTAACGCCTCAACACATCATAGATGGTCCCAGAGGAGACGGCTTCATTAGGGCTACTCTTAAGTCTGACCTTAACAATACTCTTGGCCCTGCCTAGCAGGTGGCTCAGTATCTCATCTACTTGATCTGTATGAGAGCAATCCGCTTTATGGAGATACAATTGCATCAACTCGATCCATTCCTGAACTGTGTGTTTGTCTGTTCCATCTCCTCTGAACATTGGAGGTTCTCTGACATCTGGCTTGACGATCAGGCTGACATTGTTAAGACTACGGCCTGCGTTAGAAGGTTCAGGTGCAACAGCATTGGATGGGACTGAAGTTGAGGGGGTGACTGGGTTTTGACTAGCTAGCAGCCTGGAGACAATGGATTCCCCTATCTGACTGCCTAATTCACCAATAAGATCACGCAACTGCTCTGCAACGTTATCATGAGCATTATTAGGAGTAGAGGCAGATGGCCCAACAGGTTGGTTTGCTGGTGTTTCAGGTGATAGGGGACTATAAATTAACACTCTAGGTTTACCTATAACAGGCTCTTCCACCCCCAACAACCCTCTACCCCTCCCAAGATACGGTGTCATCATATCTGAGTCTTTTCTTACTCCAGCCATAGTACAGACTTACAAAAATAACAGAATAAACACAAAAATGGACTAACCTCAAAAACTGTCAGAAAAGTATGATGAGGAGAAACCAAAAATTCGATAGTATCAGTCTGCAGAAATGTCTCTTTTCCCGTTATGGGTACTGGAACAACGGTGAGATGATTCCTCAGCCTACACGTTCAACAATCAGTTTATCAGTCTCCAGAGAAGTCTCTTGTCGCTTCACAATCTCTTCTCCTGTCACAGCTACTGGAACAATGGTGAAAGCGATTCCTCAACCTCCACGTTCAGCACTCAGACACCACGAACACGTACAACTCCGGCGGTCGGCTGCGGCTGATCCAGTTGATCCAGTAGGTCACGGCACCATTTTTATGTAGCAGTTTTACTCTGGTTGTGTTTTTTTTTTTTTCAATAAGGACGATGTTGACGATGGAGGTCTCAGGTTTTCTTTATTCTGCAGAAACACAGAGCACAAATTAATTCTTTGGACACACGTCTCTCCCCTTCACTCAGGCTCTCGTTAGTGGAGCGAGAGAGAATACATCTGACCCCGTCAGCGGCAAATTTGATTCTAAAGATGCAATGTACTCATAGAAATGATTGCAAAACATAAGACAACAAAATAAAATACAAAAATAAATGACAGAATAAAATAGCCAGGAAAAAACAAATCATTGTTATATGGCATATCAGGTATTATATTGTGTTTAGGTGTCCTATAATAATATAAATTTGTCACTGCTTACTCATACAGCGAGCAATAAGATAAGAAATTTTACAAAAATAACCAAACATTCCAATATCAATGTATCAAATGTCAAAACAAATGTATCAAAATATACAATGTGATGTCACTTTTGCAGACAGACCTCATTTTTTATATATCAAACTCATATAAAAGTTGATTTTAAACACATTTTGAACATTTCTCAACATACAATAAAGATAGCATACCTGCAGAAACACAGAGCACAAATTAATTCTTTGGACACACGTCTCTCCCCTTCACTCAGGCTCTCGTTAGTGGAGCGAGAGAGAATACATCTGACCCCGTCAGCGGCAAATTTGATTCTAAAGATGGCGCTGTCAGCGCGCCGCACGAGGTATCATGTGCGTCACTAATACGTGCTCTTCATTACACAAAATTCTGCATATATGGTTCCGTGTAGAGTAAATGATGTCCATTGTACCTTATAACTCAGAAAACAATGAATATAAAACTCAAAAGAAATAAGTTTTGATGGAGTTCACTTCAAATACAACATTTTATAATTATTAGCCCAGCTACACTGGCAAGTATAATGTAACCTCACCAAAAAAACTCCTGGAAATAAATAAATAAAAGAAAAAAAAATAAAAAGAACAAAAACAAAAACAAACAAAAAAGTATATTTTTGACACCAATGCGCTGGCAGTTTTTTTTAGTTATTTAATATAGACAGAAAATGTTTTTATTTGACACAAACTGCCTGCGATTGCTGACTGTTGTCTGAAGTTAATGTTTATTAATATTTAATGTATTTGAGGTGAACTCCTGGAGATCGCTGGCAAGTATAATGTAAAAAAAACATTTCCAAAATGTATAAAAAAAAAAGACATATAAAACCTCACCAAAAAAAAAAAAAAACAAACAAAAAAAAAGTATATTTTTGACACTGAAGCGCTGGCAGTTTTTTCAAGTTATTTTATATAGACAGAAAATTTTTTTATTTGACACAAACTGCCTGCGATTGCTGACTGGTATCTGAAGTTAATGTTTATTAATATTTAATGTATTTGAGGTGAACTCCTGGAGATCGCTGGCAAGTATAATGTAACCTCACCAAAAAAAAAAAAAAAAAAAAAAGTATATTTTTGACACCAAAGCGCTGGCAGTTTTTTCAAGTTATTTTAATATACACAGAAATTGTTTTTATTTGAAACACACAAACTGCCTGCGATTGCTGACTGGTATCTGAAGTTAATGTTTATTAATATTTAATGTATTTGAGGTGAACTCCTGGAGATCGCTGGCAAGTATAATGTAAAAAAAAAAGTATATTTTGACACCAAAGCGCTGGCAGTTTTTTCAAGTTATTTTATATGAACAAAAATGTTTCTATTTGAAAGAAACTGCCTGCGATTGCTGACTGGTATCTGAAGTTAATGTTTATTCATATAAAATATATCTGACGCCAATTACAGGAGATCGCTGGTAAGATTGAGGCAACTGTAGCGCGTGACACAAATCATATATATCTCAAAAGTCTATTTCGGTTGTGAGTAGTAACCTACTATAGCAAAAGAGTATTTAAGTAAGTACTTTACTTTTAATAATGTTTTTTCCCCAAATTAAATAGTAGGTCTTTTAAAGAAAGCAATAATTAAATCAACAATATGACAATAAGAACAAATCACTTTTGTTCAATGTAGGAAAAAAAAATACAAACTCTTCAATTTCTCAGTAATCACAACTTACAGTGACACCAAATTCACTGTGTAAAATGATACCTTTTTGTCCAAAACAAATGCTTTGGAAGTATGTCACAGTTCAGTTCAATTAGTCACTGATATCAGTTTTTCTTTGTTTCACAGTCACTTATCTCAAACTCAACGATGCATCTGTCCATTCACAGTTCCATCCAAAGGAAAAGAAAAGCATCCTTCCCGCAGAAAACGAAAGAAACACGATTTCAGTCGCTGTTAATCCTCTTGATAACGCTCCTCCCCTCCTCTCCTAGTATTCGACTGGGTAGCTCGCCATCAACGGAACTTTCCGATGAATTCAAAAACCTGACCTAATAAAAGTCAGAGATCGCAACACATCATATGTTTATCTGGGTGCACAATACCCTTTAGGTAAGTGATTTCCTCACATTACAAACAGCATTAACGTAATGATAATGTTTACAACAATCTCAAATTAACCTCTCTCTCTTTTCTTTTAGGCTCACGTGTACTATGCTTTAAAGCCACGTGAATTACAGCTCCATGTGAGACTAATTAACTCAACAAACATCTTTTACATTGCAAAACAACATACAAACAAATATAATTAACCGATACATTTTACAATTTCAATAAACATTTGAATTTGAACAACCGTTGTATGTTTTTTTTCACAATAAACAACAATTAAATCAGCAACTCACCGCATCCAACATTTGACACGGCAATCCACAAAATTTAAATCCTCTCCAAGAAAAAGAGTAACTGTATCTCTCAGGTATGAAGTTCCCCTAATGAATTCCAAAGGGGTTTTAATCAAATGTGACTCTTTAAACCTATATTTTTCTGTTTTATAACCGCTTGTTCTATTTTCTGTTCTGTCTTCCGCTATATCGATAGCTCTCCCCCTCCGCTTCTGCTGACTCAGCAGGGGCGGAGCTTCTAGGTTTCTTCTTATTGGCCACTTCTCTATTAAAGCAGATTTAATTTATTTTATTTTTTTCCACAATCATTATTTTTATTCTCACAGTATGATTTATTTGAAAATTGTATATCTATATCTTTTGATTCATTTTTAAACTATATACAATTCTAATTATGATCTCTGAAATCAAGTCAGGGTTACATCCTCCCCCTCTAACCGTGTACGTCCTCGGACACAAGTTAAGGTGATATAACCCTCACACAATCTGTGTTTGAGATGTTTCAACCAACTCATTGGGATTTGCAATACCACTTAAAGCAGTTGCAAAAGCAATATTTAGTCCTTGGAACAAAGACTGGGCTACTTGAATTAAGGGATTTCCAAGACTGGGATAGGTGAGTACCTTAGGCTTTGTTCTTTCTCTAAGGGAACGTCTGCACTCAGTTTCTGCAACAATATTGTCTTCACCAGTAGTATGATTAATCTGAGAACAATCTCTGTCATCACTGTCCCCTTCATTAACAAGATTTTCTGTTTCAGGTGTATGAGTCAATTCAACAGATTCTGCAACGTTGGGTAAGTTTTCAACAGAAACTTCCATAGGTACGTGTTCTTCTTCCATTTCAGGTGATTGGATTTCCTCCGTGTTATTCATAAGTAACAAATTCCCTGGGCTCCAACCGGTAAAACATTTCTCTGTCTAGGTAAATCGTGATAAGTTGTGAACCTCATTTCCTCAACTGGACAGCTTCGGAATACAGGATCTGGAGTTTCATCATCCATTTCTGAATTAAATGTCAATTCTTCCTGCTCTTGTACCACAAGACTCGACCTCGTCCTAGGCTTTGAGACAGGCTTTGGTACGGCGGCATCTACCTTTTCAGAAACTGGCAAAAATCCACAAGGAAGTAGTAAGTCTCTATGCAGAGTGCGAAATGGACCTTCCTTCATCTCTGGACGGATTGTGTAGACAGGTAAATTTTCCATTCGTTTCACTACTACATAGGTTTCAGACTCCCACTTGTCAGCGAGTTTATGTTTCCCTCATATACTAACATTTCGCACCAACACACGATCTCCCACTTCTAGGGCAGACTCTTTCACACGTTTGTCAAAACGAACTTTGTTTCTCTCTGCAAGTTTCTGTGCATTGCGTGTAGCGATTTCGTAGCTTTCTTTCAAGTGTGACTTTAAGTGTTGCACATATTGTGAATGTGATGTCTGTGAACTATCCACTCTAGGCAATCCGAAAGCCAAATCAAGTGGTAATCCTAACTCGTACGGGGAAAATCCTGTACTCTCATGCTTAGTACAGTTGTACGCATGGACTAAAGGTTTGACAAATTCTTTCCAACGACTCTTTTCTTTCTCCTCCAGGGTTCCCAGCATACCTAGTAGGGTGCGATTGAATCGCTCTACTGGGTTCCCTCGGGGGCGGTAAGGTGTCGTGCGAACTTTCTGAGTTCCAGTAATTGCACAAAGCTCCTTAATCGTACGCGATTCAAAATCCGGACCCTGGTCGCTATGCAAGCGCTCTGGGAATCCATAATGTACGATAAACTGATCCCATAAGCTTTTAGCAACAGTGCTGGCTTTCTGATTGGGTGTCGGTTAGGGGTGTGCAAAGCAGCAGGTATTTGTATCTGTATATGTATTTGTTGAGGAGGGAAAAGTATTTGTATTTGTATTTGTATTCGAGTAAAATTCAAAATAGGCGTAAAAATCCAGTTTTTTTGCGTTACACTTCTACACACTTTTTTTTTGGCTGGTGGAGGACCAAGAGATGGCTCAGCAGCTAAGGTTAACTGGGGAGTCATTGCTTTTGAATGCGCGCGCGTTTTACTTTCGGTTTCGTTTTAACGATGGCGCTAAACTCTCTGCGGTGCTGAGCGTCTATACAAGACATTAATTTAACAAAGCAATTTAAAAGTGGTGGGACACAAACGGGATCTTTAAAAAATGTGTCCCCGGTGGAAATTACGCCCCTGCGTGAGTGGAGTTATCATTTGATGTGAATGTATGCCGCGTTGTTAAGAGAGAAAAAAACGGCCGGTTCCGAGTTTGAGCGGAGCGCAGTGTCAGTGACAGGGAGTGATTGACGGCTAATATCTAAAATCTGCATTAAAGTTAAGAATGTACAGATCAAGTTTAATTAGTTATGTAATGTTGGAGAGTACGGCGAAACTTTCACTGTATCAGCTCACAGCGGTCTGGGCAGTAGTTTGGCTAGCGAAAGTTTTGTAAAGAAATAAAAACAAGTCGCACCACAACGATTTCTTTTGCTTCCAAATATATTTTGAGGTCGCGCAGATTAAATTTTGGGAGCATATGCGACCGGTCTCATGAGGAAACGCAGCTTTTTGATATAAAGTTTTTCTTGTTCCCGAATACAAATATTTTTTTAAGTATTTGTTCGAAATAAGTATTTGTAAAAAATACGCTATTTGTGCCTTTCCGAATACCGTATTCGGGTTCGGCTCCACCCCTAGTGTCGGTATAGCAACAGCATATTTGGTGAAAAAATCTGTAATTACAAGAATATCCCGAGTGTTGCTTTTATCAGGCTCAAGGGAAAGAAAATCCATACAGACAAGTTCAAGCGGTCTTGAGGCTTGAATATTCACCAAAGGTGCAGCTCTTTGGGGTAAGGCTTTCCTCCGAACAGAGCGATTACAGGTCTTTATTCTGTGTTCTACCTCAGAACCCATTCTCGGCCAATAAAACCGGGACCGGACCAAATCCATGGTCCTTTCTATTCCCATATGACCCATCTGGTTATGTAATTGGTTTACAGCAAAGGATCTGAGTTCCTCGGGTAACACCAACTGGTAAGTGATAGAATCTCCATCCTGTCGCCTTCTGTACAGAATTCCCTCTTTCATCTCCAGGCGATCCCACTCTCGTAGATAAAAAGGGATATCAGGAATTTCCTTCCTAACAACAGGTGGAGGCTTCTCACCTGACTCCAGGTAGGTCAGCACTTCCCTGATAACTGGGTCAGATCTTTGCTTTTCAGCCAATTCTTCTTTTGTTAAGTGAGGTATAGCCGATGACCCAATTAGAACATCTTCTTGCACATAACAATCCGGTACTGCATTAGGATGAATTGCAAGAGACATGACCAATGGGTAAGCAGGATCGTTGTTTTGTTGTACCAGGTGCTTTTCACAAATGGCCTTAACCACTCCAGGGTCAGTGATACTGGAAGCATTTGTATCATTTGTATGATATTGCACAAACTTTTCAATCCTTTCAATTTCCTTTGTTGACAGTTGATCATCGAACAAACTCCCTGTGCGGCCGTCTGGACAAACTGTCTGCATCCACATTCTGCTTACCAGCTCGATACTGGAGTGTGAAAGAAAACGTGGATAAAGCAGCAAGCCATCAGTAGCTGACAGCATCTAACTTTGCGGTTGTCAACAAGTAAGTCAGCGGATTGCTGTCAGTAACAACTGTGAATGAACTGCCGTAAAGGTAATCATGGAATTTCTCCGTTACGGCCCATTTGAGCGCTAGAAATTCAAGTTTGTGCGCTGGGTAACGGGATTCGCTACGTGATAGCCCCCGGCTAGCAAAAGCAATAACTCTCTGCTGCCCATCCTGCTCTTGATACAGTGCAGCCCCCAATCCTGAGGTGCTGGCATCTGTATGAAGTATGTATGGGAGTTTTGGGTCAGCAAAACCCAAGACAGGAGCAGTAGAGAGCTTGGTGATCAAAGTTTCAAACGCTGTTTGACAAGAAGGTGTCCAGCGGCCACCAAATGGCTCTTTGGGATTGTGGTACTGACCTTCTTTACCAGGCTTTTTGCTACCTTTTCTCAACGGAGGGTATCCAGACGTCAGTTCATTCAGTGGTTTCACAATATGGGAGTAGTCCTTTATAAACCTCCGGTAGTAACCACAGAACCCTAAAAATGATCTTAACTCTTTAAGGTTTTTAGGACACGGCCAGGTTTTTATGGTTTCAATTTTTCCGGGGTCGGTTTCCACCCCACGCTCAGATACAATGTGGCCCAAGTACTTCACGGAAGTTTGG
This sequence comes from Labeo rohita, assembly GCF_022985175.1. Taxonomy (NCBI): domain Eukaryota; kingdom Metazoa; phylum Chordata; class Actinopteri; order Cypriniformes; family Cyprinidae; genus Labeo; species Labeo rohita. The sequence continues at coordinate 49,683,990 of NC_066871.1, forward strand.
AAAAACCGACATTTCTCTGGTGAAAGTTTCAACCCGTACTCCTTCAAACGAGTGAGTACTTGCAGTAACCGTCTTTCGTGTTCCTCCAGGGTCTCGGAAAATACAATGATGTCGTCTAGGAACACGAGTACTTCCTTCAAGTTAATATCTCCCATGCATCTCTCCATTAACCGTTGGAAGGTACTTGGCGCGTTGGTCACTCCCTGCGGCATCCTGTTGAATTCCCAAAACCCTAAGGGACACACAAAAGCAGTTTTGGGTTTATCAGCTTCCTCTACCTCAATTTGGTAATATCCTGACTTTAAGTCAAGAACGGAGAACCATTTTGAACCATTTAAGGCCACAAATGTCTCTTCGAGGTTAGGCAGAGCATACGCATCCTTTATTGTTTGCAGGTTCAACTTCCTGTAATCTATACAAAGTCGGACGTCGCCGTTCTTTTTCCTAACCACCACTATGGGTGAAGAGAAAGGAGATTCTGATTCACGGATAACACCACTCGACAGAAGCTCTTGAAGATGCTTACGTACAGCTTCGAGATCTTGAGGGTGAATGGGTCGTGCTCTTTGCTTAAACGGGGTCTCATCACTTAACTTGATACGATGCCTCACTTTCTGAGTCCAACCAAAGTCTAGGTCATGCTGAGCGAAGACCTCAGGCATTTCATTTAGCCGTTTAGTAATCCGTTCCTTCCACTCTTGTGACAACGGTGAATTACCAAAGTCCAAAGTGATTCTTGACTCTTTGCATATCTCAGACTGAATGCTCTCTAAGCCAGTTTTGGATACAGATTTATTAGGCAAACGAACTGACTCCATGGCATGAATTTCACCAATGACACACCGTCGCGGGATGATCACATCATGATCAGCCTCATTAGTGAGGACTACAGGAAGACATCCCGACTGCTCAGGAGAAAGAGTAAGTAAACAACACTTCACTACTACTCCTCCTGGTAAGGAAGATACAGTCGGGTGCTCCACTACAACCCATTTGTCAACTGGAGTTCCCGATGCATGAACAATTCCTTCTAAGACAACTGTTTGACCAGCAGCCAAGACTTCAGGTGTTCGACTCTTCAGTCTAACGAGACCAAGAATACCAGCTTCACCTTGTTTGTGTCGTAGTTCAAGATTATAAAGGATAGCTCTGTAACCATACAACTCTGGTGAGAAAGGCAAAGTTCTCACATTTCTCAAAGTTCTTCATAAAGAATATCCAAGGTATTTGTTCCAATTAAAACCAAGGGTTGAATGTGGGACTTGGTGTCCGGCACCACCAAAGCAACAGTGGGAACCTCAGTGCTGACACCAACAAATTCTGCTGGAAAGGTTATGTTCAAATGCACATACCCAAGGTATGGCACAGAAAGACCATTTGCCCCCTCTACCTCTAGTAAGTCAGAGAGAGGATGAATGGGGTGATCAGAAAGATACTGCGTATGAAAGGAGACGGGAATCGTGGTAACTTGCGAACCAGTATCAATCAAGCAATGACATTCTTGACCTGAAATATCAACTAGTGCAGTGCACTTAGCGCCCACTAAACCTTTGGGTAGTTTAGGGTTCAAGTTCAGATTCTTAGGGCTCTGGTGGCAAGTAGAAGCTTTAGTCTTGGTGGGACTAGTGAATTTTTCAGTTCCAATTCGCCCCTCAATAGGAACTGGTTCTAGTTTAAAGCCTCTTTCATGACAGCATTCTGGGACTCCCATTTAGATTGTCTCTCTTTCAGCAACTTGCGTTTCTCTGCCACAAGTTTTGGATTTGGTTCGGAGTTGCAAGAGACTGCTATGTGACCGTCTTGTCCGCACTTGAAGCAATACCATGGCCTGGGCTTTTCAGCTTGCTTCCCCATCTCAATTGCAGCTGTTTCAACATTTAATTTCTGGGGTTTCCTTTCTGTTACAGAGTTTTTCCGAGCTTTAACTGGTGGAGTAGTTTTCTTGACAGCCCCGGGATTTGTAGTCAGTCTTGCCAGTTGACTCTGTAGACTGGCTATTTGCTTCTTTAACTCCTTGGTCTCAGAGGCAATTGACAGCACATCAGAACTCTCAGATGGCTCAGACTCACCAACCACCCAAGTTCTTTGAGTGTGGACTTGAACACGCTGCTTCGCTCCAGCCAAATGTTGTCTCATGCGTTTTGCTTTGGTCTCATATTTGTCTTCCTCAATTCGCAGCATCAGTAACAACTGAGCAAAAGAAGGAGGATTCTCACGTTTCTGTTCAAGACCCAAGTCTGCAATTAGATTATTATCCCAGCAGCCCCGACAAAACTGTTTCAACAGATGTCGGTCTGCTTCACTGGGCAAGACACCGCCCCTCTTGACAGCTACACTTAAAGCAGCTTGAAGTCTGGACAAGTAAGTTGAAGGTTTTTCACCAGCGTTCTGTAAAGTATTCATAAACTTGGCCAAAAGTTCATCGCCATCCTCTACAGTGCCAAAAGCTGAATCAAGTAACTGCAGGTAATCAGATGGATGGGCTTCCGGACCCAAGTGTTTTACAATATCGGCCGCTGGGGGCAAAAGACTATCTAAAATCTTCCGTGATCCATGAATCTTGGATACTGTGGGGTCTCTCAAGACAAAGTCAACGCTTGTGCGCCACGTGTCATACTCTGCTTCATTAACAGGTCTGGGAATCCTCCCAGAGAAAGCTCTAAGCCTTGTGGCGGTGAAAGATTGAGAATTTGCTTCTTCAGTCCGCACCACATGCTCAACGACCAATCTTTGTACATCAGGTGGGTTTAATACTGAAGTTGAGGTAAGAATTGAGTTACTCACACAAGAAGCAGCAGGTTGTGCTTGCTGGCCCACAGCTGAAGGTGGCTCTCCCACTACTGATGCAGTTTTCTCTGGTGGATCTTGGTTAACCGGAGTGTCAGGTGGTTTGTCTTCAGTGCCTGCCTCAGCACATGAGGGAAGAACTTCAGAGCTCATTTCGGTTAGCATTTCACTTAACATGATCTCAAAGTTAACTCCACTAAGCTCTGCTATTTCTCGCAACCCTTTAAGATAGGACCTAGTGGCATCCCCTCCCATTTGTTTAGTATAAACACTGGATAAGGACCTCACTACGTAGGTGATTTCAGGGTTGTCAAGCAACTGGTGAGTAAACGGTAACACAGGATCTAAAGTTTGCATAGCGTTCCCACTGCTAAACTCAATGACTAAGTTTTCATGAAATTCTGATTCAGGATCTTGTACATGAACCATTTTAGCTATAGACCCATATTTCTGCAGGACTTCAAGTAACTTCTCATCATGTTCAGTTCCTGTTACTACACTTACTATGACTGCATTAGGAACCTTGATAGCTTTAGTGACAATTACTTCCATTTTACCAACGGCCTATTTGGGTTGTCTTTACTGTGTGTTTTCAGTAATACAGCACCACCTCCTGGCTGGCTCGCCAAAGTTCTGCTCACATGTAGCGCGTGACACAAATCATATACACTAGTCAACATTTGAAGTGGATCAAAAACTTTCATCAAAGTTGTCCTAAAACCAAAATGTGTTTCTTTCACAATTTATGCATAAACATGACTGTTTGTCATTAGGTACCAATTGACCTGTCACAGGTGTTCGTAATTGGAAACTGCTCATCATTTAAGGCTCTGAATGCTTCACTTGAGGTCAAAAAACACTGAAAATGCCACATTTAGTGAGATTGCAGGATTCTGACCTTAACAGGGCCATTGGGATGCTGCAAGGAGGCAGAAGAGCCTGGAACAGGTTCAGAAGATTTGGTAGTGTGAGTAGGAAGCACGGTGGAGGCAGACAGACGGGTCACAACACCAAATCAAGACCGATACTTGACCCTGCATGCCCGCAGAAATCGTTTCATGCCTGCAGTCAGCCTGCAAAATGACCTTCAGGATGCAACAGGGGTGCGAGTGTCCACACAGACTGTGAGAAGACGACTTCATGAAGTTGGCTTGAGAGCCAGAAGACCAGCTGTGAGGGTGCCTCTTTCCAGAGCACACAAACTGGCACGTCTGCAGTGGGCCAGAGAACACCGCAGGTGGACACTGAATCAGTGGGGTACAGTGCTTTTTACAGATGAGTCCCGGTTCTGCGTGAACTTCCTAGACAGGCGTAGGAGGGTCTGGCGTCGTCCTGGGGAGAGAAATTTGCCGCAAAATGTTGTACAGCATGACCGTATTGGCGGATCATCAGTCATGGTATGGGGAGGCATCTCCATGGGTGCAAGGACAGAGCTTGTCATCATTGAAAATGGCAGCCTGACAGGCCAAAGGTACAGGGATGAAATCCTGAGACCAGTTGTGCGGCCGTATGCTGGTGCAATGTGGCCAGAATTCGTGCTAATGGATGACAACGCCGGCCCACATCGAGCAAGACTGGTGCGGAATTCTTGGAGGAGGAGGGCATCTCAAGAATGGAGTGGCCAGCCCGGTCACCTGACTTGAACCCCATTGAACACATTTGGGAGCAGCTACAGTCAAGAGTGCAAGCACGCCAGGTCCCTCCAGGAACCCGTGTGGAGTTGCGAACAGCGTTGCTGGAGGAATGGCAAGCCATCCCTCAACAGAACATCCAAAACCTCATCTCAAGCATGCATAGGCGATGTGAGGCTGTGATCCGTGTCAGAGGTGGTAACACTGACTACTGACTGGTTCTCTCAGCACATTATGTTTGTTGTTTCTCGTTCTTGACTTGTTTTTTACATTCGTTAAACCATTCAGTTCATGTTTGTTTTTACAGTACGAACTCAGATTTTTGATCTGCTGTAACGTGTGCAATAACATCTTGTTTTTTTGAACTGAAAAAGCTTTCTTTCCTGTTTTGCGTCCTACTTCAATCTCTGACACTCCACACAGAGTGACTACAGTACAGTAACAGTACAGTATCCAGTGCATCACCATTATGACCATTGTGCTGGCTCCTTAAGGCACTCCAAAGGCACTGCACTGCAGGAAAAAATGTTTAAGAGGCATTTCTAGTCAGTTGTGACTTCAGGTGAATCACAAAAGTACTGAACAACCAACAGTTTTTTGATGCACTGTTGTCGTCATGAGTGTGTGACAAGGCACTTCACGCCTTGTGACAAATAATCATGTCTGGGCACCATTAAAAGTGATGAGGCATGAAATTCCATTGATGACAGCATTGATTAATAGCAGACTTACATGTTAAACATGAATTTTGAACAATACCCCTTCTTGTTTCAGAACAACTTTGATTAACATTTTTGATCCACTTCAAATGTTGACTACTGTATATCTCAAAAGTCTATTTCGGTTGTGAGTAGTAACCTACTATAGCAAAAGAGTATTTAACTTGTAATTCTTTGAGTGAAATATATATATAAACCAATCAGAAGATCACAGGAACGGCTACAGGAGGTAGTGGGTATGAACTGAAGGACACAGGAGTCTGTAGTACAGTAAGTACTTTACTTTTAATAATGTTTTTCCCCCAAATTAAATAGTAGGCCTTTTTAAAGAAAGCAATAATTAAATCAACAATATGACAATAAGAACAAATCACTTTTGTTCAATGTAGGAAAAAAAATACAAACTCCTCAATTTCTCAGTAATCACACCTTACAGTGACACCAAATTCACTGTGTAAAATGATACCTTTTTGTCCAAAACAAATGCTTTGGAAGTATGTCACAGTTCAGTTCAATTAGTCACTAATATCATTTTTTTTTTTTTTCACAGTCACTTATCTCAAACTCAACGATGCATCTGTCCATTCACAGTTCCATCCAAAGGAAAAGAAAAGCATCCTTCCCGCAGAAAACGAAAGAAACACGATTTCAGTCGCTGTTAATCCTCTTGATAACGCTCCTCCCCTCCTCTCCTAGTATTGGACTGGGTAGCTCGCCATCAACGGAACTTTCCGATGAATTCAAAAACCTGACCTAATAAAAGTCAGAGATCGCAACACATCATATGTTTATCTGGGTGCACAATACCCTTTAGGTAAGTGACTTCCTCACATTACAAACAGCATTAACGTAATGATAATGTTTACAACAATCTCAAATTAACCTCTCTCTCTTTTCTTTTAGGCTCACGTGTACTACGCTTTAAAGCCACGTGAATTACAGCTCCATGTGAGACTAATTAACTCAACAAACATCTTTTACATTGCAAAACAACATACAAACAAATATAATTAACCGATACATTTTACAATTCCAATAAACATTTGAATTTGAACAACCGTTGTATGTTTTTTTTTTTTTTTTTTCACAATAAACAACAATTAAATCAGCAATTCACCGCATCCAACATTTGACACGGCAATCCAAAAAATTCTCTCCAAAAAAAAAAAAAAAAAAAAAAAAAAAAAAAAAAAAAAAGTAACTGTATCTCTCAGGTATAAAGTTCCCCTAATGAATTCCAAAGGGTTTTTAATCAAATGTGACTCTTTAAACCTATATTTTTCTGTTTTATAACCGTTTGTTCTATTTTCTGTTCTGTCTTCCGCTATATCGATAGCTCTCCCCCTCCGCTTCTGCTGACTCAGCAGGGGTGGAGCTTCTAGGTTTCTTCTTATTGGCCACTTCTCTATTACAGCATATTTAATTTATTTTATTTTTTTCCACAATCATTATTTTTATTCTCACGGTATGATTTATTTGAAAATTGTTTTATTTGACACAAACTGCTGTCGATTGCTGACTGTTGTCTGAAGTTAATGTTTATTCATATTTATTTTATTTGAGGCGAACTCCTGGAGATCGCTGGCAAGTATAATGTAACCTCACCAAAAAAAAAAAAAAAAAAAAAAAAAAAAAAAAAAATTTTTTGTACACCAAAGCGCTGGCAGTTTTAACAAGTTATTTTATATAGACAGAAAATGTTTTTATTTGGCACAAACTGCCTGCGATTGCTGACTGTTGTCTGAAGTTAATGTTTATTAATATTTAATGTATTTGAGGCGAACTCTCAGAGATCGCTGGCAAGTATAATGTAAAATCAAAAAGTATATTTTTGACACCGAAGCGCTGGCAGTTTTTTCAAGTTATTTTATATACACAGAAAATGTTTTGATTTGACACAAACTGCCTGCGATTGCTGAAAATTATCCGAAGTTAATTTTTATTAATATTTAATGTATTTGAGGCGAACTCCTGGAAATCGCTGGCAAGTACACTGAAAAAAAAAAATCTGTTGGATTAGCATAAAAAAAATATGTACATCGGTTGCACGTATTTTTATTATGTTCTTTCAACATAATTTATATCCGTTTATGTTACGTAACTTGAGTTCGTCAAATGAACATGATTTTTTAATGTTGTTTTTATGCTTTTTATGCCATGTTACCTTATTGATTTAACATGATTTTTTTTTTAATTAAAGCTTTATCCACCATATGCAGTGGTGTTTCAATAAATTACATAAAATTATGATAAAATGTACAATAAATCCAGATAAAATTAATTACAGAATAAAAAAAACTTTAAACTATAAGCACTACATAAACATTAAATAAATAATAGCATTTTAGCAACCTTAATATTGTAGATTTTTAAGCAAGGCAATAAGCAAAAACATTTTTTGGAAAAAAAAATAATTTAATAGTACACAACAATCCATACAGATTACAGACAGCTCATTTGCTTGCAATGCATCTGTTAAAATATTACACATAAAATATTACACAATAAGAACAATAACAGCATAAATAAAGTAATTGAAAATTTCTACATTTTTATAAGGACGACCTTGAAAGTTTGCTGATTTTAAAGATTTACCATTATACTCCTCAAAGGGATCATTCACCAAAAAATGAAAATTCTGGTATTATTTACTCACCCTTAAGTTGATCCAAACCATTTTTTAGTGAATGA